>NW_008332494.1:0-322 GCF_000622305.1 Nannospalax galili
ACACTGGAGAGGCTGAGAATCCATAGTCGCTCAGTCCACAAGGCTGGATGTGTCAGTAGTCCCAATGTGGGGCTGAAGGTCTGACAAATTCCAAAAGATCAGTTAGTCTTCAGTCTACAGCAGCAAGACGAACTCACCAGTGAGAGAGAAGGCAAGTAGCAAGAAGCCTGGCATTCTCCTCTGCCTTGGTCTTTTATACTGGCTGCCATCAGAAGGTAACACCCATATTTAGGGTGTGTCTTCTGGTTTTAGACAATCCAATCAAGAAGAGCTCTTTCATTTCAGTTAATCCAAGATCCAATCAAGTTGACACCCAGGATTA
>NW_008332495.1:0-750 GCF_000622305.1 Nannospalax galili
AGTCATAAAAACAGCATAGTACTGGCACAAAAATAGACACACAGATCAATGAAACACAATAGAAGACCCAGACATGAGTTCACCTCGACAGAGGTGCTAAGAACACGATAGAGGAAAGAGAGCATCTTCAACAAATGGTGCTGGCAAAACTGGATCTCCACCTGTAGAATGACCCTTATCTCTCACCCCACACAAAAGTCAACTCCAAAAGGATCAAAGACTTCAATATAAAACCTGAAACTCAGCTGGGCATGGTGGTGCATGCCTTTAATCCCAGCACTTGGGAGGCAGGAGCAGGCGGATCTTTGTGAGTTTGAGGCCAGCCTGGTCTACATAGTGAGTTCCAGGACAGCTGGGGCTACAAGGAGACCCTGTCTCAAAAAGGCCAAAACAAAACAAAATTACAACAACAACAAAAAACCCTGAAACTCAGAAAGTGCTAGAAGAAAACATAGGCAGCGCCCTCCAAGATATAGGCATAGGAAAGGGCTTTCTAAATTGGACACCAGCTGCTCAGGCACTAAGGTCCACAATCAGTAAGTGGGACCTCATGAAATGCAAAGTTTCTGTACAGAAAAAGAAACAACCAAAGAAAGGAAGAGGAAACCCACTGAGTGGAAGAAAATCTTCACCAGCTACACATCCGACAGAAGATTAACATCCAGAATATACAAAGAACTCAAAAAAGAAGGAAATAAAAAAATAAACAACCCAATAAAAAGATGGGTGATAGACCTAAACAGAGAGTTC
>NW_008332496.1:0-342 GCF_000622305.1 Nannospalax galili
TTTGAGGATCTGTACCTCAGGGGTCCCTGTGCTTGGGAGGAGTCCCTGGCTCCTTTCTTCTACCAGTTCCCTCTATGAGAAGATAAGTCAAAGGTCCTGCTCGACCATTGTTGGCTTCTCTTGGAAGCATGGAGGAAATGATTCCTCCGTGTTGACCCTCCTCTTTATAGACTGGATACTGGTTCAAGTCCATCAGGTCGGGTCTCCTTGGCCTCCTTGATCAAGAGGTCAGATGACCCACCACCGTTACAAGACATTTTGGGAGATGATCATGGTCCCTGGGAAATAATTGACCTAGGAGGGCGAGGAGCAAAAACTGTCCTTTGTATCCCTCTGACCCAA
>NW_008332497.1:0-453 GCF_000622305.1 Nannospalax galili
CATTTGATCGATACCTAGGTTTCTTCCAGTTTCTGACTATTGTGAATAGAGCAGCAATGAGGAAAGATGAGCAGACATCTCTGTAGTATGATATGGATTTCTTTGGGTATGTGCACAAAAGTGGTTTGGCTGAATCATGTGGTAGATCTATTTCTACCTTTCTGAGGAAACTCCACACAGATTTCCATAGTAGCTGCAACATTCTGCACTCCCATCAGCAGTGAAGAAGTGTTGGCCTTTCCCAAAACTTTGATAGCATTTTTTGTTTGTTTTTGGGAACTTAGCCATTCTGACTTGGTAAAGATAAAATCTCAATGTAGTTTTAATTTGCATTTTCCTAATAGCTAATGAGATTTATAATTTTCTTTTGTATTTTTTGATGAAATTTTGCCATTTTAATATAATATACTTTGATGGCATTCAGAGACACTCCCCTCTCCATGCCTTACCCAA
>NW_008332498.1:0-1375 GCF_000622305.1 Nannospalax galili
CTGGTGAAGATTTTCTCCCATTCTGTGGGTTTTCTGTTTGTTTCCTTGGTCTCCTTTGATGTTCAAAAGCCTTTTAGTTTGAAGAGGTCCCACATGTTAATTCTTGCCCTTGTTTCCTGGGCTATTGGTGTCCGGTTTAGAAAGTCCTTTCCTAAACCTATATCTTGTAGGTTTTTCCCAACGTTTTCTTCTAAGAGTTTCAGAGTTTCAGACTTTACATTGAGGTCTTTGAGCCATTTGGAATTGACTTTTGTGCAGGGTGAAAGAGAGGGGCCTAATTTCATCTTTCTACTGGTAGAGATCTGGTTTTGCCAGCACCATTTTTTTGAAGAGGTTGTCTTTCCTCCAGTGTCTGTTCTTGGCACCTCTCTTAAATATAAGGTGGCTGAAACTGCATGCACTCATGTTTGGGTCATCTATTTTGTACACAAACTCAGAAAAACAGCGATATGCTCTCCCATCTTAGCACCAAATCCTTACATGTGAGTTTATATCCTGATGTAACCCCAGGAGCCAGAAAAATGGAAAGGAATCATGGGGGTAAAGGGAAGGAAAGCACAAAAGAGGGGGATAGTAGGAAACAGGTATTACAATCCTGTGAAAAATGTCATGGGGATTTTGATTGGCCTTGCATTGAATCTATAAATGGCTTTTGGTAGGACGGTGATTTTCACAATATTTATTCTTGCAATCCATGAGCATGGGAGGTCCTTCCACCTTCTGATGTCTTCCTCAATTTCTTTCTTTAACCATGTAAAATTTTCATTGTAGAGCTCTTTGGTGTCTTTGGTCAGATTTATTCTAAGATATTTTTTTCAGCAATTGTGAATGGGAGCATTTCCCTGTACTCTTTCTCCAATCGTTTGTTAATGGTATATTGAAGGGCTACTGATTTTTTTTGTAGATTGATTTTATGACCTGCCACTATACTGAAAGTGCTGTTCAGTTCTAGGAGTTTTCTGTGTGGAATTTTTGGCGTCCTTAGATATATTATCATATCATCTGCAAAAAAGGATAATTTGGGCTCTTCTTTTCCAATTATTACTCCTTTAATTTCCTTCTCTTGTCTTATTGCTCTTGCAAGAGTTTCCAGTACTATGTTAAAGAGAAGTGGAGATAGAGGGCAGCCTTGTCTGGTTCCTGATTTCAATGGGAATGCTTCGAGTTTTTTTCCATTTAAAATGATGTTGGCTGTGGGTTTGTTATATGGCTTTAATTGTGTTGAGGTATGTTCCCTCCTTTCCAATTCTCTCTAGGACTTTAAACATAAAAGCATGTTGAATATTGACAAAGGCCTTCTCTGCATCTATTGAGATGACCATGCTGTTCTTGTTGTTGAGCCCATTTATGTGATTTATGACGTTTATTGATTTAC
>NW_008332499.1:0-480 GCF_000622305.1 Nannospalax galili
ATTTTTATTTTATGTGTATGTGTGTATTGCCTGTGTGTAAATAAGTGCACCTGTGTTGTGCAATGCTCTTGAAGGACAGAAGAGGCTATCAGAGCCCCTGAAACTGGAGTTACAGACAGTTGTTAGCTGCCATGTGGGTGCTGGGATTTGAACCCGGGTCTTCTGCAAGAACAACCAGTGTTCTTAACCGCTGAGCCATCTCTTCAGCCTTTGATTCTTAAGAGTACAATTGGGCTAGTTTGACAGATCATGCACTTGTGAACTTATCACTGGAGCTGATGTAATGCATGCGTCCTTCATCCTTGAAGGACTCCTCATGCCTTTGGCCCTGCTTCTTCCTGCTCCCTTCTCTTCCCCACCTCTGTGTTACCCAGGCAACCACTGTTCCACTGTGTGTCCCATACCTTTGCATTCTCCTGAAAACTATGTAAATGACATCATACAATAAACACACTCTTCTACTTGGCTGTTTCCATCTAA
>NW_008332500.1:0-446 GCF_000622305.1 Nannospalax galili
ACTTTAAAAACCTATATACTACTAAATTTGAAAACCTAAAAGAAATGGACAAAAACCTAAAGGCATGGGGAGCACCAAAACTAAACCAAGAAGAGATTAACAGCTTGAACAGACCCATAACACAAAAAATTGAAACAATAATACAAAACCTCCTGACTAAAAAAAAGCCCAGGACCAGATGGATTTACAGCAGAATTATATCAGACATTTAAAGAAGATCTGCATCCAATACTACTTAATTTATTCAAAATAATAGAAATGGAGGGAAAACTTCCAAATTTCTTCTATGAAGCCAGCATCACTCTCATACCAAAGCCTGGTAAAGATACAACCAAAAAAGAAAACTATAGACCCATATCTGTAATGAACACAGATGCAAAAATTCTCAACAAAAGACTTGCAAACCACATACAGATACACATCAAAAAGATCATCCACCATTATCA
>NW_008332501.1:0-570 GCF_000622305.1 Nannospalax galili
CCTTCAATGTTTCTATCTCTTTTGTGAATTCAGTCAGAATTTTATCCCTATCTTCTCTTAGTTCTTTGCTTTGATTATGTTTTCTTTAAACTTTTTGAACATGTTTATGATTGTTCTTTTAAATTCTGTGTCCTGGGTTATCTCTAGGGCATTCTCCTTGTAGAACTCTTCCACTGGAACCGGACTTTGGAGTTTGGTGGGTCCACACTGTTTTGGTTTTTCACTGTTATTATTTTTCCTTTGTGATTTTGGCCCATGTATTTTTGTTGTTTGTGTGATTCTTGTATGAAACTCAAGATTTCCTTTGTTGAGTTGAAGTCTGTTTCTGTTTGTATTATTATTATTATTTTTGGTGTGTCTGGTTATTTTCTTAATGGGTATGTAAAGCTGCTTGTTCTAGGTTTCAGGTTCTCTCAGATTTTATTTTTGAGGGAACTGATGGCTTCAGATCAGCTACTCAGGAGCTCCCACAGAGGCCCAAATCAGGCTCAAGTCTTGTACACTCAGGCTTCTTTCTTATGTTTGGACCCCTCGTAGCAGGTACTCAGAGCAAAATTTGGGAATTTCCCA
>NW_008332502.1:0-377 GCF_000622305.1 Nannospalax galili
TATTATACGTTTCCTTGACTTCGTTAGATGTTGTGGATTTTATCGATGATATGTTGTGGATTTTATCGATGATACAATTTCCTCAAATGTAAACCCCATGGAGCACATGGTTTTCACAATATCGATGACTGGGATTCCAGGGACATTTTCTATGGAGCCTGGTGGTGGACTTCCATGACAATCCCGCAGCTGACCTATATCCATTCTATACCTAGGATCCACAACAAGTAAAGATGAGATAACGCTTTTCAACTTTCTTGACACGTTTGGTAGAGACGGATAGGTGGAGACTGTGATCTGCCAAAGGAGACCTACAGGTGTGGATGTCCTTCATACCCTCTGCCTTCTAACATTTCCGGAGCTAAATAGGGCATTGT
>NW_008332503.1:0-365 GCF_000622305.1 Nannospalax galili
TATTTTATGTGTATGAGTGTATTGCCTGAGTGTATGTAAGTACACCCATGTGTGCAGTGCCCGTGGAGGTCAGAAGAGGGTCTCAGATCCCCTGGAGCTGGAGTTATGGATGGTTGTTAGCCATCATGTGGGGTCCTCTGCAAGAGCAGCCAGTGCTCTTAACTGCTGAGCCATCTCTCCATCCCCAAAATATTTTATTTGTTATTATTTTTATTTTTTGTGTATGAGTGTATTGCCTTCATGAATGTAAGTGCACTCGAGATATGAAATGCCCATGGAGATCAGAAGTGGGTGTCAGATTCCCCTGGAACTGAAGTTGCAGATGGTTATTAGCCACTGTACTCAAACCTGAGTCCTCTGTGCAA
>NW_008332504.1:0-248 GCF_000622305.1 Nannospalax galili
TGCACTCACGTGTGGGGGGCTGCGCCTGCGCAGACTCCCCGGCTCAGGCTTTCCCCCGTTAATTCCCGCGGGAGGGACCTGCGCCGCCGCTCCTCGGCGCTCATGGCCCGCAGACGCTGCTTCAGCTCGGCCCGCAGGCTTCGCTTGGCTTGGCGCCGCTCACAGCCGCCGCGGCCTTCTCCTCACCAGTGCTCTGCCCGCGACGCGACGCACCGCCTGGTCCCGGCGCGCCAGTGCTCTGCTTCCGG
>NW_008332505.1:0-771 GCF_000622305.1 Nannospalax galili
CACATTGGGGCAATATCATGGCACATGGAGACATAGTGTTGGCACATTGGAGCATTGTGACGTCACAATGAACCGTTGTGATGTCATACTGTAATACTGTGATGGTAAATTGAGCATTGTAATGGCACAATAGAAAATTGTGAAGTCATATTTTAACACTGTGATGGCACATTGGGGCAATATCATGGCACATGGGGACATAGTGTTGGCATATTGGAGCATTGTGATGTCACATTGGATAATTGTAATGCCATCTTGCAGAATTGAGATGTTCATTGGGAGACTGTGATAGCACATGGGGCCACAGTGTTGGCTCATTCAAGCACTGTGATATCATACTCAAGCACTGTGATGGCACATTGGATCGTTGTGATATCACAGTCGGTATTGCAAGGGGACATTGAGCACGGTGTTTTCATATTGAGCATGGTGACAACACAATGGATCATTGTAAAGACAAAATGGTGCATTGTGATGGCACAATGTGCATTGTTATTGCACTTCAGAAAATTGTGAAGTTATATTGTAACATTGTGATGGCAGTTGGAGCAATATAATGGCACATGGGGCCATAGTGTTGGCACACTGCAACATTGTGATGTGACATTGGAGCATTGTGATTTGACATTGGAGCACTGTGATTACATATTGGAGCTTTATGATGTCTCATTGGCGGATTGTGAGAGGACACTGAGGACTGTGATTGCATATTGAGTATACTGATGACACAGTGAATCATTGTAATGACACAATGGTGCATTGTGATGGCAC
>NW_008332506.1:0-250 GCF_000622305.1 Nannospalax galili
CCTCTGCCTCCCAAGTGCTGGGACTACAGGCATGCACCACCACACCCAGCTGAGGGCTCCATTTTAAAATTAGCTCTTTCCTGATATTTTCTATGGCCTGTTCTAGGGACGCCAGGTTGGCCACCCCCCAATCTTCTGGGCATTCCTCATCCTAATCCTAAGGGGGAGGGTTGAGATGAGGGGGCTCTTTCCCAGTGTTGCAGATTGAGGGAGGGCCCACACACTGTCTGATGGCTGCAATGATGGGGAT
>NW_008332507.1:0-1059 GCF_000622305.1 Nannospalax galili
ATGGGTGCACTTACATACATGCATACACATATAATAATGTAAAAATAATAAATAAAATAAAAAAACCAAAAATCAATTCAAAGTGTATCAAAGACCTTAATTTAAAATGAAATGCTGAAACTTCTAGACAAAAGTATTGAGGGTATTTTTCAGGACATTGGGATAAGCAAGAACTTTCTGAACAGAACATCAATAGCACAGGAACTAATCCTAAGAATCAACAGATGGAGCTATGTGGAATTAAAAAGGTTTTGCACAGCAAAAGACACTATCAGCAGAGCGCACAGATAGCCCATAGAATGAGAGAAAATCTTTACCATTTATGCATCAGACAAGGGGTTAATATCCAGAATTTACAAAGAACTTCAAAAATTAAATACCAAGGAAATAAAATTATCAATAAATAAATGGCCAATTATTTCTGACAATTTTCAGAAAGAGACATATGAACGGCCAACAACTATTTAAAAAGTGTTGGAGCTTGGGAGATGGCCCAGTAGTTAAGAACACTGGCTGTACTTGCAGAAGACCTGGGTTTGTTTCTTGGCACTGAAATGGTGGCTAGCAACAGTTAACTCTAGTTCCAGGGCATTCTGCACCTGCTTAAGCCTCCACATACATTGCATGACATGGGTGTACTTAAATACATGCTGGCAAAACACTCATACACACATTTTAAAAAACCCAAAATCTCTGTAGGCCATATTGTATATATAGTGGAGTACAATCAATTGGGTGGGAGTATCAGGGGGTGGTGTGGATGGGGGAGTGAATCTAAACACCATCAAATTGTATTGTATGAAAATTGAAAAATTCAATAAAAATAAAAAAATAAAAGCTGTGTACCATCCCTAGTCATCAGAAAAATGCAAATTAAAACTACTTTGAGATACCCCTCACACAAGTCAGAATGGTTGTCATGAAGAAATGTGACAATAAATGTTGGAGAGGATATGGAGAAAGAGGAACCCATACTCACCGCTGGTGGGCATGCATGCAAATTAGTATAGCCATCCTGGAAGTCAGCTTGGAGAGTCCTCAAAAAATTAGACATAAAGC
>NW_008332507.1:2287-2730 GCF_000622305.1 Nannospalax galili
CATGCAGGCAACCCACTTGTACACATAAATAAAATAAAATAAAATAAAATAAAATAAAATAAAATAAAATAAAATCAAATAAAATAAAACAAAATAAAATAAAATAAAATAAAATAAAAATAACGAATAAAATATTTAAATTCAGTGTTCTTTCCCTGAGTGGTGCCCACAAGACATTTGTCTGTGGAGACTATTAGAACTTGATGTGAACTACCTGATGAGATAGCTTGGGGTGATCATATCTTGGCTAGGTGACAGCACGACTATGGGTGGGCCCTAAGCTCTAGGTAGGTTGGCTGGGGTCAAATCTCTTGCTCCCTGCTGATCTCTGGTACCTGAATGGAGAACAAAACAAGGAAAATACTTTAAGAGATATGTTAGGCGAGTGCTTTATGAAAAAGACTCCAATAGCACAGAAATGGACAGACAGAATTACATGAAAT
>NW_008332508.1:0-721 GCF_000622305.1 Nannospalax galili
CATATACTTTCCTTTTGGGTGTTTGAGACCATGCATTTTGCCAAAATAAAAGAATTTATTTTTACTTTACTGTCAGTTGAGGATCTGTTCCTCAGGGATCACATAGGCTTGGGGGGAGCCCCTGGCTCCTTAGCCTTTTCTTTTAACAGTTCCATCTACATGAAGATAAGTCAAGGGGTCCAGCTTAACCGGGGCTTTGCTTGGAAGAATGGAGAAAAGGTTTCTTCTGTGTTGACCCTCTTTTTTGCAGACTGGACACTGGTTTGAGTCCTCTGGTGTGGTCTCCACGACCTCCCTGAATAAGAGGACAGGTGATTCATCATAGTTGCAGGACATATCAAGAGATTGCCAGAGTCCCCTGGGACACGGTCAACCTTCGAGGGCAAGGAACAAAACTGTCCCTTAATCCCCTTTGTCCAGATTAGTATGGGCCTTTAAGTATGATTATTAAGCATCAAAAAAGGTCACCTTCACCAGCCTGGTACCTTTAATTACTGTGTAATATATAGATAAAGCTTGAACAAAACCCAAACCCTCTCAAAAACATTCACTGGTAGAGGTTGACCATCACTGATTAACTAGGCACAGGTCAGGAAAGGGACCTTAAAACAAGAATTTCTTAAGTCTGTCTCGAATGAAGGCTGTTCTATTACAAACAGAAACAGTCTCATTTTTCTTTTCTATATCCTAATTTATAGTTTTCAGAAGGAAGGGAGGCATT
>NW_008332509.1:0-544 GCF_000622305.1 Nannospalax galili
AAGAGGCAAAGGTGATAGACAACTACAAGGAAACAGTGTTTTGCCAGACAGCAGAACAATTGCACATACGAACTCACAGTAGTTGCAACAGCATGTACAAGACCTGTGCAAGCTCAAGTCAGACAAATTCCCAGCACAGAGTCAGGGAAGTGGGAGAGAAGCCCCAACCCTATATGAGGAACCACTGGCAATTGATAGATGCTGGGAAGAGGAAAGTCAGTTCTCAATAAGGGTATAATACCTAGTTCATTAATCAGGTTCAAGGGGATAGACAGACACCCAAGAACATTTGAGAACACAATTAGAAATGCTAGGCCTTAGAAAAAAACAATAATAGGAGACATGAAGTCAGGGAGTTTTAAGGTGGAGGTGGCATTGAAGCGGGGATCTAAATATGACCTAAATACATTGTATGAAATTCTCTAAGAACAATGGTATTTTCAAATATGTAAAAACCTGTGACCTTATTTGACATTATTGATTATTATTATTATTTATTATTATTATTATTATTATTATTATTTGGCCTTTTTGAGACAGAGTC
>NW_008332510.1:0-311 GCF_000622305.1 Nannospalax galili
AAAAAAAAAATCTTCTGGAACATAGAATGGAGACAAGGTTTTGCTATATGGGAGATATGAATTTAAAAAATAACCTTGACTATCATAAGCAGAAAAAGAATTTAAGGATCCCTTTTAGAATGCATTATCAGAAGCAGAGAATTAAAGACTTGCAAAGTCTACATGTATAACATTCCTAGAAGAAAACGTGACATGAAAATTACCTTGTATGCATGTACCGGAGAATCAGCCATTTCTCCGTCTGGCTCTTCACTGAGTTTCTTTCTCAGGAACAATGACCAGAAGTAACTCTTCACCTTTTGTAGTGAAGG
>NW_008332511.1:0-687 GCF_000622305.1 Nannospalax galili
ATGAATACAACTGATCATTTGACAGTAGTATTTTCACTCTAAATTAATATAATGATTTTCTAGCTCATAATCCCGCTTTTCTAAAGTTAAATTAAAAAAAATAGATGTTTAAGGGGATTCTGGATCACATTCTTTCTTCTGCTATTTCCTGAGCATATCCTCCATTCCATGTTCTACAGCACTTGGTCTCTGAAGTATAATTCAGCCAAAGGAATTTCCCATGTTACTTGGTAAGGCATATACTACCAGTCTTATCTTTCTGCACTAAGATGATCTATCTTCTTTCTCCACTTGTTTGGCAAAGGGTAAAGTGAGAGCTCCAGGACTAGGCCAGGTTTGCGGTGGTCCTAAGCACCCATCTACCCTACCCTATCAAGTCACTATCCTCCTACTCTGGGACTAGTCTAGGACAAGCTGTTATACAGCACCAGACAAGCCTGACAAGTGTACCTCTCACCATTCATCCGAGAAGCTTTTTTTTACAATACCTGGAGACTATTACCAAAGTTCCACAACTGGTCAAACATAGGGAATACATGTCTGTGAGATGTCCAGCCTTAAGTGACACATATGCAATGCAACTTTTACACCTAAATCTCGGAGAACATCACAGAACAGGTGCAGAAAAAATATCATTGCAGCTCTCAACTCTCACCAAAGAAGTTTCCTCACTCAGCAGACAGTGAT
>NW_008332512.1:0-560 GCF_000622305.1 Nannospalax galili
TCGGCTGTTGGGCAGTACCAGCAAACTCCCTGAGAGGGGACTTGCATCAGTTCCAGCTGCTTCTGCTTCCCCAGTCTGACCTCCACTTTCTCCCTCCACACCATCAGCAAGGTAAGAGAGTGCTTGAGAAACCACTTTTGTTTTTGGTTTCTCTCCTGGTTTTGGCTAGCCGGCGATCTGTCGCCATCTGGTTCTGGGCTCTGATCAGAGAAACTAGGTGGGAAGCTGGACGCAGCAAATCTCTCCCTAGTCGGCTTCCGGAGGAGATGTCCCTGGACCCACCTGGCCATGAGTCCAAAAGCTTGTCTTTTGGGACGTGGATTTGATGGCAATCTGGTTGATGTTATTTGTCTGTGCTTGTCTTATTCTGTGTTTTGGTCTTGTATCTGTGTTTGTCATGGGTGCCTGTGCTGAGATCTCAAGTAATTCTGTCATGTATGTCTATGATTATTGTCTTCATACGTTTCCATCAAAAAAACCTAAATATCTTTATTTTATTGGCTGAACTGGTTAAGGTCCTTATTTGTTGCATACCTTTTGGTTTGGGTTTGCTTTCATAA
>NW_008332513.1:0-485 GCF_000622305.1 Nannospalax galili
CCTAGTCTTTTTTCATTCCTCCCTTTTTCTATGGACATATGAGTGGAATCTCTTTCACTCATCATAATATATCTGGATCCTGGGTTCTCAATGCCTGGTACTAGCTGGTGAGGACTAGTGCCTGAACTACAGACAGCCGATCCTTTACGAATTGGACCAGCCGATTAAGTATGCAGGGTCCCAGGGTTAAGATTAGAAGCAAAAGGACTAGAGGACCTGCTAGGGAAGATATCAGAGTTGTAAACCAGGGGGACTGATCGAATAGCCCCTCAAACCAACCTTTTTTAGATTTAAAGTTACGTTTTCTCTCTTCTAGTCTTTCTTTTAATTTGTCTAGGGTCTGTGTCACCACTCCTGTTTGGTCTGCGTAAAAACAACATTCTTTTTTAGGGCTGCACACAAACCTCCCGCTTGTTGATTTCCCTTAAATCTTTTATTGGTCTGTAATCCCCGCTCCCAGGTTTCTTAACAGGCAGCAGAGGAGT
>NW_008332514.1:0-417 GCF_000622305.1 Nannospalax galili
CCATATCTTGACTCTTTCTAGATTTGGTATTTTGGGGGGTTTCCTGGAGGGATGCTTCATGGGAGGCAAGGGGTTACCCAGAACAAAGGGCAAAGCTAATGCAAATTATAGGGAGGAGAAAAAAACTATCTGAAGACAATTCCCTGAACTTTGTGTAGTGTGTATTTGGAAAGCAACAGTGAGTCACAAGTGAAAATAAAGAGAAATCAAAGCTTCATCAAAGGGAAGGCTCCAGGTCTTAAAGATAGTTTCCATGGTTTTCATGTCCGATTGTGCAGGGCAAGGTCATGTGAGGTAGCACACTTAGCGAACGCTGGGAGTCAGTGCTGCTGCTGGGTACTTCCTCAGATGACTGGTGTCTTTGTGCTATCAAGCACTGAAGTCGTCATGAATTAATACCAGTATTCTAACATATTC
>NW_008332515.1:0-908 GCF_000622305.1 Nannospalax galili
ATAGGCAAGTTACTCAACTTCACTAAGCTTCCTTAATCCTCTCCAAAGCTGTGTAAGGCTGGGTCAGACAACATTTCATCATGGAATGGGGAGGAGCTCAGAAGGCTCCACTTCTCCCTGAGGGACTATGGTTAGTTAACAGTTGTTGGGAGAGACGGAGTCACTGTCTTCAGTGGTGTGGCCACTGGTGAGTTGCCCATGTTCCAGTAAAGAACCTTCCACCCCTGCTCAGACAAGGAATCCCAGTTAAACTCAGTAGGTTACACACACACACAAAAGGCATGAAATTCAGAGGGAAAGTCAGAAGAAATATTTCAGGAGGGGATGAGAGCTGAAAATAGACTTATTTATTTATTATTTGTGTGTGTGTGTGTGTGTGTGTGTGTGTGTGTGCATGTCTGTGTGCTATAACATACATGAAGAGGTCAGGGGATAACTTGTGGGAATCTGTTCTCTCCTTCCATCATCTGGGTTCTGGAGATTGAACTTAGGTCCTCAGACTTAGCAGCAAGTGCCTTTACTTACTAAGCCATTTTGCCTGTCCTGAAAACAGACTTTAAAATTTTAAATTATTTGTTAGTGGGGGGGTGGCATGTGTACTGGATAGTTTTAGTTGTCAACTTGACACACCTGGGTAGAAGGAGCCTCAGTTGGTGAATTGTCTCCATTTGACTGGCCTGTGGCCATGTCTGTGGTGTACCTTCTTCATTATTGAGTGATGTAGAAGGACCCAACCCACTGTGGGTGGTGCCACCCCTGGGCAGGTGGGCCTATGTTGTATAAGAAAACAGGTTGAGCAAGGGCCAAGGGAGCAAGCCAGCAAGCAGTGTTCCTCCAGGGACTGTGCTTTAGCTCCTGCCTCCAGGTTCCTTCCCTGAGTACCTTGGGTGCCCTAATGAACTGTGACC
>NW_008332515.1:1914-24964 GCF_000622305.1 Nannospalax galili
ACTGAAATGCAGAATACTTGGGCTAAAAACAGTTTAAATGCAAAGCCTTTGAGCCTTGGTTCCTTGCTTGTTTTTTTGAAGGAGGCACTATTAATATTCACCTCAATGGGCCCTGATGCAGACCAAGAAAGTGAATGCTAATAAAACACAGAAAAGTGTATGGAAAATACATATATTCCAGAAAGTGTTAGCTATTATTAATATTATCCAAACTGGTTCTCAGTGATAAGAAAATATTGACTATCTTGAGGGACTGATTTAGAATAGTGAGGCTTTGCATTTGAAAGGAAGGCTATCATCTGCACAAGTCTACCTTGTATCCTTTTCCTACCCTGAGCATTCCATTCCAGAACGATACATTTGTTACAGTTCATGGACTTAAGGGCACGCCATTATCACCAGAAGTCCATGGTTTATCTTAGGGTCCCCTATTCATATTGTGCATTCTTTGAGTTTTAATAAATGAAATAGCATCTATCATTCAAAATGGTCTCCTTTCTCAAGAATGCCCTCCTGTTCATCCCTGCCTCTACCCTAGGTCCGGGGAACCTCTGATGCTTGTATTTTCTTTTGTCTTTTCTTTGTGCTGCTGAAGATCTAACCCAGGGCCTCAAGCATGCCAGGCAAGTGCTCTATCATAGAGCCACATCTTCATTGACCTTTATTTTTACACATTAATTAGTATCCCTGTGAGTTTAGCTTTTTTGCCTCCCCTCTCTGCAGGATTTTGTGTTAACATTACATACAGGTCACAGCCTAAGAATGGTGACAGAAGTTCTAACAGTGCCACAAGAGGGCATTATTGTACCACCTTTCCCCAACTGGCTCACCTGAATGTTTCTTTTTATCCTTATTTTTTAAATTAGCTTTTTGAAAATTTCATATGATGTATTTTGATTATATTCACCCTCCTCCCCAGTTCTTCCCAGATCTACATCCTCTTCTCTTCTCAGTCAACTTTGTGTCCTTTTAAAACATTTTTTAAACAACAACAACAAACAACAAAACATGGACTCACATCTGTGCTGCCCATATACTCTAGGGTGTGAGGCCATCCACTGAAGTGTGGTGGACTTACCAGAGCCACACTCTTAAAGACAACCGACTCTCCCTCTTCCTGCATCTACCAGTCGCCAAAAGCTACTCAGCTATGGGTTGGACACCATCCTGGGATTTCATCTGGCTACAGCTTGTGCAGGTGTTGTGCATGCTGTCACAACCACGGTGAGTTTGTATGTGCCACTTCCCTGTTGTGTCTGGAAAACAGTTTCCTTGTAATCATCTACCATGCCTGGCTATTACAATCTTTCTGTTCCCTCATCTGTAATGATCCTTGAGCCTTGGGAGGAGAGGGTGTGGTATACGAAGGTGTGATTTAGAGCTGAGCACTCTGCAGTCTTTTAGTCTCTGCAACTTGGCCAGTTGTGGGCCTCTGTGTTAGCTGTCATCTATAGCCAAGATAAGCTTCTCTGATGAGGGTTGAGAGATGTATTAATCTATGGATCTAATGATACCTCATTAGGAGTTGGAGTTGGTTTAATACTATGTCCATTTAGCAGAGTAATAGTAGTATGTTCTCCCTTCAGGCCTATGATCTATCTAGCTATAGGTTCTTGGTCTGGATAACAGGGCCAGGTATGGGTTCCATCTTGTGGAGCAGGCCTTAAGTCCAATCATGAAGTGGTTGGTTCCTCCCATAACATTCATGCCACTATTGCACCAGTAGGTATATTTTGCCAGGCTGGTTGTTACTGTAGCTCGTGAGGTTCACAGCTGGGTAAAACTGATGATTACTTTTCTCCTCTGGTTGTGTGCATAGCACCTTCCAGTACCATGAAAGCTAGACAGTAGGAATTCAGCTTCAAGGTCAGTACCAGCTTGATTTCTCCTAGTTTTATGACTAATGTATGTGGTACATACCTGTGATCCCAGTATTTGCTAGGTAGAGGCAGAAGAATACAAAGTTTAAAATCATCCCGGACTACATAGTGAGTTTGAGGCCAGCCTAGAATACATGAGGCCTGTTTTAAAAAATAAAATAAGCATTGATATGGAAGTATCTCTCTCTGCTGTGTTGATTTGAAATCCTTTGGGTAATACCCAACAATGGTGTAACTGGGTTATATGGTAGATGTATTTTAGGTTTTTGAGAAACTTCTGTACTGATTTCTATAGTGACTGGACTAATTTACATTTCCACCAGAAATGTATAAGGGCTCCCTTTTGTCCACATCCTCCCAAGCGGTTGTTGTTATTTGTTTTCTTCTAAAAAGTTATTTATTTCTATTTTATTTGTATGAACGTATTGCCTGTGTGTATGTAAGTGTACCCATGTTGTACGATGCCCAAGAAGGTCAGAAGAGGGCATTGAATCCCCTAGAACTGGGATTACAGACATTGTTAGAAACTATGTGGGTGCTGGGAACTGAACCCAGGTTCTCTGCAAGAGCAGCCAGTGTTCTTAACTGCTGAGCCATCTCTCCAGACCCTTATCTGTCTTCTACTGATGTAGATGGAATCTCAAGTAGTTTCTATTTTCATTTCTTTAATGTCTAGTGACATTGAACATTTTTCCATATATTTATTGACCATTTGTATTTTTTTCTGAGAGCTGTCTGTTCATTTTATTAGCCTATTTATTGAGGATTGCTGAGCTTTTTGAGTTCTTTGTATATTTTGGCCATATTAGATATACACTTAGCAAAGGTTTGATCTCATTCTCTAGTCTGTATCTTCACTCAGTTAACTGTTTCCTTTGCTGTAAAGAGATTTAAAATTTTTAAAAAATAATCACATTTATTTGTTGTATGCATGTGTAGGTATGTGTGACAATTGTGAAATTTGTTCTCTTCTTTCACTATTTGAGTTCTGGGGATCAATCTCAGGTCATCTTAATGTCTAGTCTTCTACAAACGGACCCATCTTGATGGCCCAATAGAAGCTTTTCAGTTTTTTGAGATTCCATTTGTTAATTGCTGGCATTATTGCCTGAATAACTGAAGTCCTATTCAGAAAGTTCTGGAATATGCTAATGTTTGTATATTGATGTGTTCTTCCTACTTAAAAAAAAACTTTAAAAAGTTTTATTTATTATTTTTATTTTATGTGTGTGCATGTATTGCCTGCATGTAGGTCGTGCAATGCCCGTGGAGGTCAGAAGAGACTATCAGATCCCTTGGGACTGGAGTTAGGGACAGTTGTTAGCTGCCATGTGGGTGCTGGGATTCAAACCCGGTCTTCTGCATGAACAACCAGTGTTCTTAACTGCTGAGCCATCTCTCTAGCCCCTGTTCTTCCTACTTTTTCCTCTAGTAGTTCCAGAGTTTCAGGTCTTACATAAATATTGATCCATTTGGAGTAATTTTTTGTATAGGATGAGAGACAAAGGTGTAAAATTTATTTAAGTCTTTTACATGTGGATATCCATTTTCCTGGCACCACTTGTTGAACTGCTTGTCTTTTCTCTATTGTATATTTTTGGCATCTTTGTCAAAATTTGGGTGGCTCTAGCTAAATGAGTCCTTTATTATTCTGTTGATATATATGTCTGTTTCTGTGCCAGTATCATACAGTTTTTGTTGCTATGACTCTGTAATATGACTTAAAACCAAGTATGGTGATACTTCCAACATTATTGGTTTTGTTCAGAATTGAGTTATTTGGAGTATTTTATCAGTCCATATCAATTTAAGATTTTTCTCTATATCAGTGAAGAATGTCATTAAATTTTTATGTATTTATGTTGTGTATGTTCTGTGCCAGTATCATACAGTTTTTGTTGCTATGACTCTGTAATATGACTTAAAACCAAGTATGGTGATACTTCCAACATTATTGGTTTTGTTCAGAATTGAGTTATTTGGAGTATTTTATCAGTCCATATCAATTTAAGATTTTTCTCTATATCAGTGAAGAATGTCATTAAATTTTTATGTATTTATGTTGTGTATGTTTTGTCTGAATGTATGTAAGCGTATCATGTATGTGCAAACCCAGAGTCAGATCCACTTGGAGTTAGAGACAGTTGTTAGCTGCCATGTGGATGCTGGGAATGAAATCTAGTTCCTCTGGAAGAGCAGCCAGTGCTCTTAACCACTGAGCCATCTCTCCTGCTCCCAGAATATCATTAAAATTTTGATGGAGATTGCATTGAACTTCTGTAGATTGTTTTTGGTAGTGTAGCTGTGTTCATACTATTCTTTCAATTCATGAGCGTGGGTATTTTTCCATCTTTTAGTGTCTTCTTCGATTTCTTGTTTCAATGTTTTAAAGTTTTCATTGTAGAAGTCTTTTAATTCCTTGGTTAGATTTATCCCAAGGTAGTCTATTTTTTTGAGGCAATCGTGAATGGAATCATTTCTCTAATATCTTCTTCAAAATGATTGTCATTGGTATGTAAGAAGGCTTCTGATTTTTTATATGTTATTTATTTTGAGACAGGATCTCCCTGTAGCCCCAGCTGGCCTGAAACTTGCTATGTAGACAGGCTGGCTCCATCTCATGGAGTATTAAGATCAAAGGTGTACATCATCACACACAACCATATGATAATTAAAAAATTTTATTTATTGTTTTAAAATTTTTATGTGTATGCATGTATTGCCTGCATGTAGATAAGTGCACCCATATAATGCAATGCCCATGCAGGACAGAAGAGGCTGTCAGATCCCCTGGAACTGGAGTTATAGAAAGTTGTTAGCTGTCATGTGGGTGCTAGGATTTGATCCCTAGTCTTCTGCAAGAACAGCCAGTGTTTTTAACTGTTGAGCCATCTCTCCAGCCCCCAAATCACTAGTCATATCTTTTTGACACAGGTCTTCCTATTGTCCCAGCTAGCCTGGATCTCACTCTGTAGGTCACCCTATTGCCACTGCCTCCCTAGTGCTGGGATTAAAGGCATGTGCCACCATGCTTGGCACTAGTCACTTTTAATAAAAACCACACAAAGGAGAAATTAGTAGAATTCTTGTGTTTGAAGGGTATATATTTATAATTTGAAAATGTTGAGTATACCTATACCTAATAGTGGAAATGCTTTCTTGAGTTTTTTCCTTCTTTAATACAATGTTGGCCAAGGCTTGCCATGTATTACCTATTGTGTTGAAATATAGTCCTTTATTCCTAGTCTCTTTAGAACTTTTATCATGAAAGGATGTTGGATTTTGTCAATAGTTTTTCTGTGTCTGTTAAGATGATTATTATACCTTTTCTGTTCTTGAGTTCATTTACATGATATATTACCTTTATTCATTTGTGTTTGTTGAACCATTCCTGCATCTCTGAAATGAAGCTGACTTGAACTTGATGATGGGTATTTTTGATGTTTCTTGTATTTAGTTTGCAAGTATTTTTTTGAGAATTTTTGCATCTATGTTCAACAGGACGATTGGTCTACAGTGTTCTTTTCTGTTAACTCTATATCCGGTTTCAGTATCAGAGTAATACTAGGTTCACAAAAAATGGGCATCATTTCTTTCTTTTCTATTTCATGGAATAGTTTGAGGAGCATTGGTTTTAGTTCTTTAAAGATATGGTAGAATTCATCTGGGCCTAGCCACATTAGTTGGGAGATTTTTTGTTTGTTTGTTTTTTGGGTCTTTTTGAGACAGGGACTCCCTGTAGCTCCAGGGGCCTGGAACTCACTCTGTAGACCAGGTTGGCCTTGAACTCACAGAGATCCACCTGCCTCTGCCTCCCGAGTGCTTTGATTAAAGGCATGCACCACCACGCCTGGCTTTAGTTGGGAGATTTAAAAAAAAAAAAAACAATTTATTGAGAATTTCATGCAGGCGTATAAGGTGTTTTGATCAAATCCATGCCCACTCCCTCCTCTCCAACTCCTTCCATATCTCCCCATCACATTTTTTTTCTGATAACTTTGTGTACTCTTTCTTTCTTTCTTTCTTTCTTTCTTTCTTTCTTTCTTTCTTTCTTTCTTTCTTTCTTTCTTTCTTTCTTTCTTTCTTTCTTTCTTTCTTTCTTTCTTTCTTTCTTTCTTTCTTTCTTTCTTTCTTTCTTTCTTTCTTTCTTTCTTTCTTTCTTTCTTTCTTTCTTTCTTTCTTTCTTTCTTTCTTTCTTTCTTTCTTTCTTTCTTTCTTTCTTTCTTTCTTTCTTTCTTTCTTTCTTTCTTTCTTTCTTTCTTTCTTTCTTTCTTTCTTTCTTTCTTTCTTTCTTTCTTTCTTTCTTTCTTTCTTTCTTTCTTTCTTTCTTTCTTTCTTTTTTTATGGGGCTTTTTGCTATGCTAACATTCCCCCCCTCTGAAGAGGTAGCCCAAAATCTTTTAAGGATTAGATAAGAGCTCCCAAATACTTTTGTGACATTTTTGGCCTTTGGAAAAGAGTATGGTCCTAAGAGGCCCAAGGACATTTTGACTTTTAGCCAAGGAACTGGCTACTTTTCTTTGGGGTCTTTTTACCCTAACTGCCTAGCCAATTCCTACCTCCCATTCTTATCACGCCATCCTCTGAAGGGGTTACCCAAATTGCCAATGGGGAATAGGGACGCAGACCGCTCTGGCTTCTTCCATGCTGAATAGGGATGCAGGGAGGCAATTGGGATACCCCTTCAGTGGGTCTATCTAAAAGACTCCCAAGTTGCATAACTCTTATATTAGCATTACAAGTTCTAGACAGGGAACTAGAAAAAAGTCAGAACAGGGCAAATTTCAAACGTTCGTATGAGAGTCCATTGGGATTTCTTGACGAGAGCTTCCAAAAGCATCTCTCTATTGGGTTCTTCCTCATTTTTCTTTTGTCTGCCAAGACTGGACTCGAGAGTGATGGATTCAAGATTTGGTTTCAGGCATTTTGACAGCTGTTGGAATGGTTAGAATCAATATCAGTTCCCTCTCAAAGGCTTCTAGGTAGGGGGAGAAAACAAATTTATCCATCATTTTAGAACAATAGTGGGTTGTCTCCCTTAGCTACAGGTTGGCACTACAATATTGCAGACCAAGATTTGAAGTCTTACATTTGAGCAGCACTTTCTGATAGGAACAGAATCATCAATGAGAAATAATTGTCTAAAAATATTTTATATGGACTTAAGCCTAATGTCTGAGAAGTGTAATCCCTTGAACTCTTAAAAAAATATACTGATCACTTTACTCTTTAGTTATACTTTTCTTTTGGGTGTTTAAGATCATACAGTTCGCCCAAATAAATCAATTTACACTTACGGTCATTTGAGGATCTGTTCCTCAGGGGTCACATGGCCTTGGGAGGAGCCCCTGGCTCTTCTTTTACCGGTTCCATCTATGTGAGGATAAATCAAAGGTCCTACTTAACCGTGGCTGGCTTCACTTGGAAGCATGGAGGAAATGTTTCCTCTGAATTGACCCTCCTCTTTGTAGGCTGGACACTGGTTCAAGTCCATTTGGTTGGGTCTCCATGGCCTCCTTGATCAAGAGGACAGGTGACTCACCACAGTTGCGGGACATTTTGAGAGATATTCCATAGTCCCCTGGAACTTAGTCAACCTCGGAGGACAAGGGGCAAAAATTGTCCTTTAAGTCCCTCTGACCAGATTAATATAGGCCTCAAAGTACAGCTGTTAAACATCCAATAAGGTCAGTTCCACAAGTCTGGTGTTTTTAATTACCATGTGCTGTGTAGATAAAGCTTGGGTTAAAAAACCAAACGCTCTCAGATAAACCTTGACTAGATATATATTTTGTTCCTTAAACTAGTTGGCTGAACTATGACCTTAGACATTTTAAGATTATGTGTATATTATTTTTGTCTTATCCTTTATATAGCACATCAAACCTATACAGACTTTACTGGCTTAGGCTTTCTCATTTTTTCTATTTTGGAAATATCTCCATTCCCATATCCTTTTAACATCTTTTACATTCTCATTTTATTTTTTTAAGTAATTATAAGACATAATAACATTGTATTAGTCACTTTTCTGTTGCTGTGATAGAAACACTGACCAAAACAATTTATAGAAGGAAGAGTTTATTTGGACTTATGGTTCCAGGAGAATTACAGTCTGTCATGGCAGGGAGGCACGGTGGCTAAGGTTCCTGGAGAAGAAGCAGCAGAAGCTAAGCTCTCACATCTTCAAGCAGGCACGGGAAGCAAGAGAACAACTTGAGATCTGGCAAGGCTTAAGAACTCTCTAAGTCCATCCCCAGTGACATGCTTCCTCCAGGATAGCCACACTTTCTAAAATCTCCCAAAATAGTGTCATCATCTGGGGACAAAATATCCAAACACTTGGAGACTGTGGGGGACATTTTCATTCAAACCACCATAAACATTAACAAATAAATTTTACATCTGTTGTGAGAATTCTTTTCCTTGGGATACTAAGCAATGCTTACTTCTTTTTAAGGTTCTAGTGTCAAACCATTGTTTGAATAAAGTTTTGCTGGGGAACCAATGAATTTACTGAGCTTACTTACTGAGATAACTGAGGGGTTGCTGAGGTGTATGAATAACATGCACACTAGAAAGAATTTACCCAGCATGGGTTAAGCTTTCTCTTCCTAGCCTTCTCTGATTGTATACTTTGGCCCTCCCCAAATATGGAGACCATGTGTGATTAGGGCTAAATTACATATGGTTAGCTGGGAAGAGTGGCTGGATACTCTGGTGCAGTGACCCTGTTTGACCCTCCTTTAATGAAGGACTACAACTGTCAACAAGCCCAATTGTGACAATGTTTAGTAATCAGGCACTGCTGAAGTCGTGATGATGGTAGTTATTTCATGCAGAAGAGACTGCTGTATGGTATCATCTTATTAAAAAGAAATGGAATTTAAAAGGATTTGGTGCTAAGATCCACAAATGAGGAAGAATATACATCTTTTATTTTTCTGAGCCTATGTCACTTCACTTGTAACAGTTTCTAGATCCATCCATTTACCTGCAAATTTCATTATTTCATCTTTCTTTACTGCTGACTAGAATTCCATTGTGTAAATATACCACATTTTTGTTAACCACGCATCAGTTGAGGGGCAGTTAGGTTGCTTCCATCTCTTAGCTATTGTGAAAAGAGCAGCAACAAACATGGTTGTACAAGTGTCTCTACAATAGGATGAGTCCTTTGTGTATATGCCAAGGAGTGGTATAACCGGATTATGTGGTAAGTTCAGTTTTAGTTTTTTAAGCGTTCTCCACACTGTTTTACATAAAGATTGCACGAGCTTGCAATCCCACCAGCAGTGAATGAGTGTTCCCCTTTCTCTACACCCTCGCCAGCATTTGTTATCATTTGTTCTCTTGATCCTAGCCAGTCTGGTTTGGGTAAAGTGATACCTTAGGGTGATTTTAATTTGCATTTCTGTAATTACTAATGATGTTGGACACTTTTTGAGATATGTCTTAGCCATCTTTATTTCTTCCTCTGAGAACTCTCTGTTTAGATCTTTAGTCCATCTTTTATTTGGGTCATTTGGTTTCTTGCTTCTTTGTTTTTTTAGTTCTTTATACATTCCGGTGTTAAACCTCTGTCAGATGTGTCACTGGTGAAGATTTTTTTCCCCATTCTGTGGGTTTTCTCTTCACTCTTTTGATTGTTTCTTTTGCTGTACAGAAGCTTTTTAGTTTAATGAAGTCCCACTTGTTGATTCTTGACCTTAATTCATGAGCAATTGATGTCTGATTTAGAAAATCCTTTCCTACACCTATATCTTGTAGGTTATTTTCAATATTTTCCAATAACAGGAGGTCTTAGATCCATTTGGAGTTGACTTTTGTGAAAGGTGAAAGATAAGGATCTGGTTTCATTCTTCTACAGGTGAAGATCCAGTTTTGCCAGCTTCATTTGTTGAAGATGCTGTCTTTCCTCCATTGTGTTTTCTTGGCAACTTTGTCAAATATTAAGTGGCCGAAGTTGCGTGTACTTGGCTTTGGGTCTTCAATGATGTTCCATTGATCTATGTGTCTATTTTTGTGCCAGCCACCATGCTTTTTTTATGACTGTAGCTCTGGAGTATAATTTGAGATCTCCCAAATTATATAATTTATATAATTTATTATCCCCCAGCACTGCTCTTTCTCCTCAGGGTTGCTTTGGCTATCTGGGCTTTTGTGCTTCCATACAAATTTGAGGATTTTTTTTTCTAATTCTGTGAAGTATGTCATGGAGATTTTGATTGGGATTGCATTGAATATACATATTGCTTTTGGTAGGATGGTCATTTTCACAATATTAATTCTTCCAATCCATGAGCACGAGAGGTCCTTACATCTACTGGTGTCTTCCTCAATCTCTTTCTTTAGAATTTTCATTGTAGTGATCTTTGGTGTCTTTGGTCATATTTATTCCAAGATATTTTTTTTTTTGTAGCAATTGTGAATGAGAGCATTTCCCTGTGTTCTTTCTCCAATTTCTTGTTATTGGTATGTAGAAAGGCTACTGGTTTTTTAGATTGATTTTATAACCTGCCACTATACTGAAAGTGATCAGTTCTAGGAGTTTTCTGGTGGAACTTTTGGGATCTCTTAGGTATAGTATCATGTCATCTGCAAAAAGGGATAGTTTGACCTCTTCTTTTCTAATTAGTACTCATTTAATTTCCTTTTCCTGTCTCATTGCTCTAGCAAGAGTTTCAAGCACTATGTTGAAAAGGAGTGGAGATAGTGGACATCCTTGTCTGGTTCCTGATTTTAATGGGAATGCTTCCAGTTTTTCTCCATTTAGAATGATGTTTGTTGTGGATTTGTTATATACAGCTTTAATTATGTTGAGGTATGTTCCCTCCAGTCCAGTTCCTTCTAGGACTTTGAACATAAATGTATGCTGAATTTTGTCAAAAGCCTTTTCTGCATGTGTCGAGCTGACAATGTGGTTTTTGTCTTTGAGTCTATTTATATGATTAATGATGTTTATTGACTTGCATGTATTCAACCATCCCTGCATCTCTGGAATAAAGCCTACTTGACATGGTGAATGATATTTTTGGTGTACATCTGTATGTAGTTTGCAAGTATTTTGTTGAGAATTTTTGCATCTATGTTCATTAAGGACATGGGTCCATAGTTTTCTCTTTTGGTTGGGTATTACAGTGATTCTGGCTTCATAGAAGGAATTTGGGAGTTCTCCCTCTGTTTCTATCATTTTGAATAATTGGGGTAGTATTGGCTGGAGGTCTTCTTCAAATGTCTGGTAAAATTCTGCTGTAAAACCATCTGTGTGGGGGCTTTTTTTAGCTGGGAGGCTTTGTATTACTGTTTCGATTTCCTTATATGTTATGGGTCTATTTAAACTGTTGATCTCATCTTGGTTTAACATTGGTGAGTTCCATGATTTTAGATACCCATCCATTTCTTTTAGTTTTTCAAATTTAATAGAGTATAAGTTTTTAAAGTATTCCCTTATAATGGTCTTGATCTTTTGGGTGTCTGTTGTGATGTTTCCCTTTTCATCTCTGATTTTGTTGATTTGGATTTGCTCTTTCTTCCTGTTGGTTAACTGGGCTTGAGGTCTCTCTATCTGGTTTAGCTTTTCAAAAAATAGCTCTTAGATTCATTGATTCTTTGTATTGTTTTCTTTGTTTCTATTTCATTAATTTCTGCTCTGATTTTTGTTATTTCTTCTCTTCTGCTGGGTTTGGGTTCCATTTGTTTTTGCCTTTCAAGTATCTAGAGTTGTAGTGTTAGATCATTTATTTGAGCTCTTTCTAATTTTTTAATGTAGGCACTTAGAGCTATAAACTTCTTTCTTAGGACTGCTTTTAAAGTGTCCCAGAGGTTGGGTTGTGTTGTATTGTCCTTTTTGTTGAATTCCAGAAATTCTTCTTTTTCTTTCTTGATTTCTCCTTTGACCCACTCATTGTTTAGGAGTATGTTGTTTAATTGGCATGAGTTCATGTAGTGACTAGAGCTTTGTCCAGTGTTGATTTTGAGCTTTATTACTTTGTGGTCTGATAGAATGCATGGAATTATTTCAATATTTTGTATTTGTTAAGGTTTGTTTTGTGCCCCAGTATGTGGTCGATTTTTGAGATAGCTCCATGGGGTACAGAATAGAAAGTGTATTCGTCTCTCTGTTAAGTCTCTGGCCTGTTGACCTGTCTAATGGAGACAGTGGAGTACTGAAGTCCCCTACTATTACTGAGTTGGATTTAATCTGTGTCTTAAAGTCCTGTAGTGTTGTTTTTTATAAGTTTAGGTGCACCAGAGTTTGGTGCATATACGTTAAGGATTGTAATATCCTCTTGGTAATTATTCCTTTGATCAGAATGAAGTGACCCTCTTTATCTCTTCTGATTAGTTTTACTTTGAAGCCTTTTTTTCAGATATTAGGATTGCAACCCCTGCTTGTTTCTTAGATTCATTTGCTTGGAATATTCTTTTCCATCCTTTCACCTTAAGGTAGTGCCTGTCCTTGAAGGTGAGATGGGTTTCTTGCAGACAGCAAAAAGATGGATTTTGTTTCTTAATCTATTCACTTAGCCTGTGTCTTTTGACTGGGGAGTTCAAAAGTTATTATTGAAAGATGTGTATTGGTTGCCATCATTTTGATTGCTGTGTTTGTGTTCTTTGTCTAATTTTGTGTTTCCTCAATTTTACCTGTTTATTTTCTGTTGTTGCCCCATTGTTCCTTTCTCCTCTCTTTGTATTGCTTTAAGTATTCTTTAAAGGGCTGGTTTTGTGGACATATATTCTCTCAGGCTTTTTGTGTCATGGAAGATTTTTCTTTTCCCCTCAACTATAATTGACATTTTTTTCTGGGTAAAGTATTCTGGTTTGGCATCTATGGTCATTTAGAATTGGAAGTACCTTGGTCCAGGCTCTTCTGGATTTCATGGTTTGTATGGATAAGCCAGCTATAATTCTGATAGGCTTTCCTTTGTATGTGACTTGTTTTTCTTTTGCTGCATTCGGTATTCTCTCTTCTGTACATTTAGTGTGTTTACTATGCTATGTCATGGGGAGTTTCTTTTCTGATCCTGTCTGTTTGGTGTTCTATGTTCTTCCTGTATTTGTGTGGGGAAGTCTTTCCTTAATTTTGGGAAATTCTCTTCTACAGTTCTGTTTAAGATTTGGTCAATACCATTAACCTGAAATTCTTCTCCTTCCTCTATGCCTATGATATGTAGATTTGGTCTTTACATGGTGTCCCACATCCCTTTCATATTCCATTACTGTGTTTTTAAAAAATTTTCCATAATTTTTGCTTGAGTGGTCCAGTTCTTCAAGTTTATCCTCCAGTGTTGATATTCTGTTTTCCATTTCATTCATTCTTAAGGTGAGGCTTTCTCCTGTTGTTTCAAGTTGGCTTATTGAGTTTTGCACTTCCTTCTTCATTTCTGCCTGAGTTTTTTTCAATGTTTCTCTTTTGTAAATTCATTCAGAAGTTTATTCCTATCTTCTTTTAGTTTTTTGATTTGTTTATTCATGTGTTCTTTAAATTCATGATTGTTTTATGATTTGTTTATGATTGTTCTTTTAAAGTCTGTGTCCTTTTTTATGTCTAAGGAGTTCTCCTTGTAGAACTGTTTTACAGGACTGGTGGAGTTTGATGGGGACGTAGTGTTTTGGCTTTCTGTCTTATTATTCTTTCATTGTGATTTTGGCATGTGAATTTTTGTTGTTTGTGATTCTGATATGAGAATTAAGTTGAAGTATGCTTCTGTTTGTATTATTGGTGTGCCTTGGTCCTTTTCTTATTGGTTATATAAAGCTGTTTGGTCCAGGTTTCAGGTTCTGTCAGGTTTTATTTTGGAGAGAACTGATGCCTTCAGATCAGGTACTCAAGAGCACCCACAGAAGCCCAAATCAAGTTCCAGTCAGGTACGCTCAGACTTCTTTCTAAGGTTTGGATGCCTATCAGGGGGAACTCAGAGGAAAATTTGGGAAGGTCCCTAAGGGGGGGGCACTGATTTTAGGACTCTCAGTTGGTCTTCTGAGTTCTCAGCCCCTATGCCAGAGGGAGGCAGGAATAGGCACTCTCTGGCAGTCTGCTGAGATCCCAGTCACTATACAGATGGAGGTCGGAATCTACCCTCTCAGGCTGCCTTGGGAGATGTTCTAAAAATATATTTATTATTTATTTTATATGTATGAGTGTTTTGCCTGTACGTATGTAAGTACACCTGTGCTGTGCAATGCCCACAGGCCAGAAGAGGGTGTCACATTCCCTGGAACTGGAGTTACAGATGGTTGTTAGCTGCCATATGAGTACTGGGAACCAAATCTGGTCCTCTGTAATAGCAGCCAGTGCTCTTAGCTGCTGAACCATCTCTCCAGCCCCATTATTATTATTATTATTTATTACTACTACTATTACTTCAATCTCATTGTTTGTTATTGATCTGTTCAAATTGTTTATCTAAATTGGCTTAATTTGAACAGAACATATGCATCTAGAAATACATTCATTTCACTTAGATTTTCAAATTTAGTGGAATATAAGTTTTTAAGGCATGTCTTAATGATTTTCTGACTTTCATTGTTATCTGTTGTAATATCTCCCTTTTCATCTCAAGTTTTATTAATTTGAGACTTCTCTTTGCTTTGGATAAAAGTTTATCAATCATTTAATTTTTTTCAAACAATTAATTCTTTGTTTTATTGATCCTACTTAATTAAATAATTCCTAATGTTATAAGGAATTATTTCACTAATTTCTCTCATTAATTTCTGTCCTGATCTGGATGGCTCAGCAGTTAAGAACACTGGCTGTTCTTGCAGAAGACCCGGGTTTGAATCCCAGCACCCACATGGCAGTTAACTACAGTTCTAGGGGATCTGATAGCCTCTTCTGTCCTCCATGGCCATTGCATGACATGGGTGCAATTACTGACATTCAGACAATACACACATACACATAAAATAAAAATAATAAATAAAATATTAAAAAAATAAATTTTTAGAGGAGTCAAGTTGCTTTGTTTTTTCAGCTTTCTTATGTTTTTGTATGGGGATTTGAGCATTTGGAGTTGAGTCTCTGGTTAGATTTAAAAGAAAACCATCCTTATTTGTTCAGTGGAAGTGCTTACAATGTTTTAGAGGGACTAGTTTATAGTAGGGATGAGGCATCATTTGCCTCCACTGGATTAAATTTAAGTCACCTGTCCATCCCCCATACTCTCAGTATTGTTCTGTAAACAATATTGTTTACAGAAGCAATCACTATCAAGTGGTAGGCCTGCTGTAAAAATAATATAATAGTCAAGTAAAAAACTGTGTGGAAAGCAAAAAAAAAAAAAAAAGCATAATATGACTAGTGATTAGTACTGGGTTGATGCTAAGGGTACAGGAGGGTAAAGTCAGCGGAAGAGGAGAGCAGTAAGAGACAAGTGAAGGAGGGGCGAGGCAATTTTGGCTAAAGGCAGAATGAAAAAAGAGAACCAAAGAAATGTAATGAGATAACTAGAACAATCCCAGGTCTCAGGAGGCTGAGACACAGAGACCTGGCACACCAGGCTAGCCTATGTTCTTCTTCATCCTTTGGGAAAGTCTATTGAAAAGAAGGTTAAAAAGAAAAAAGAAAAGACTAGAGGGAGGAAGGAAGAGAGAAAAAAGAACAGATTTACCCAGAGTACTCAGATTTTGATTTTTCAAGAGAAATCTAGAGTTTTATAGAAACTCTCCTAATGAAAACAAGTATCAGTGGGTGATTTTTTTAAATTAAAAGGAAATTAAGATAAGGTCTCATAATCTAGACTGACCTGGAACTTGCAACATAACTCAGTCTAACCTTGAACTTGCAATCCTTCCACCTCAGTCTCCAAAATGTTGGGGTCATAGGCACATATAACCACAAGTGGCACTGGGTGAGAATTTTTTAAATGCTTTGAGATGTATTAGTCACTTTTCTGTTGCTGTGATAGAAACACTGACCTAAAACAACTTATAGAAGGAAGAATTTATTTGAGCTCATGGTTTCAGGGAAATTACAGTCCGTCATGGCAGGGAGGCATGATGGCTGAAGGTGACTGAAGCAGGAGCAGCAGAAGCTAAGTTCTCCCATCATCACACAGGCACAGGAAGCAAGAGAGAGAACGGAGATCCGGCAAGGCTTAAGAACTCTCTAAGCCCATCCCCAGTGATGTGTTTCCTCCAGGATAGCCACACCTTCTAAAACCTCCCAAAACAGTGCCATCATCTGGGGACAAAATGTCCAAATACTTGGAACCTATGGGGGACATTTTCATTCAAACCACCACAGAGGTTCAACCCAAGGTTCACCTGAGTGTTACCATTTGCCCAGTAGTCTGAAGTTCAATCTTAAACTTAGTTCAATTCTCTAATTTTATAGAGAAGATGAAGGACTTGGGGAAATTAATGATTTGTCCTATATTATCATAAACTCTATGTTCTTTGTTCTTAGTCAGACAGTAGTTGTAGAAAGCAGGGGATATGCCTGACATAGATACAATTGTTGTTAACTTTAAGTTAGGGTTGAACAAGATTGCCTGCTTCTTGAGAGTGATTTGAAAGTATGTGATTTCTATAATAATGAGTATACTGTGATGCCTAATGTGGGAAATGACGATTATCACAGAGAAGCTAATGAGAAAACAAAAGATGTGCTACTCAGGCTACCATGGGTGACCAGCAGGCATTATGACGGCACTGTCAAATGTGTGTAACTCTAAACACATAAGTGTATTGGAAAAAGCTACAGGGTGCTGTTGCAAGAAGTTCCAGACAAGCCAGAATTTCTATTATTTTATTAATCTAATCAAAGAAGTGCATATGGCTCTTACTATTAAGAAAAGTAGCTCAACATCACATAGGAAATGTAATAAATATATAGATAAGAATGAGAAGGTTGGAGAGTTGGCTCAGTGGTTAAGAGCACTGGCTGCTCTTGCAGAGGATCTGGGTTTGATTCCCAGCACCCACATGGTGGCTAACAACCATTCTAACTCCAGTTCCAGGGGATCCTACGCCTTCTTCTGACCTCTGCGGGCACTGCATAACCCGGGTACACTTACATACATGCAAGCAATACACTCATACACATAAAATTAAAAAAATATTCTTTTAAAAAAGAATGAGCAGATAAAGAAGCATTGGAATGAATCCAATGTGGACTGCAAATGTGGAGGCCATTCAAATGCATTTGATGACCAGTTCATGGAACCAGGTGCTAAAAGTAGTTTCATAACATTTTCAGAAATTGATATTTGTTTGAATCTTCATTACTGATGGTTAATTCTAGTGTCAAACTGACAATCCAATAGGAAAGCTAAGTGCAGACATCACCATCGGATCTTGCTCAGTCTTGTTTCCTCTTCACTTTACTGGCTTTTGATTTTATTAGTGTAGAGTTGATGTCTAGGTTGGTCATTGGCGTATTCTCGGCTCATTTCTTGGCACCCAGAAAGCTTTCAATAACTGTGTAGTTGGGTTGGCTTGACTTCGCTGGAATTGAAGAATCAGAAGCAAATGGAAAGGATCTGAGAGCTAATTTTCATGATCTGCCCACTCCATCCCTCCTAGTTGGACACCTCTTCTTCTATGTCTACTTCAGTGCATGGCCTGCCATCGTTGGACAGCAACCAGATCTAACTTGGTTGCACCACCCTAGACCTTCCATAGGTGATTCTGAAGGGGAGAAAGATCTAATATCCCTCAACATTCATGTTTGCAACTGAGACAGATTCTTGTAATGAAAGATAGGTTAGTAAGAGAGAAACAAGTCAGGTGTGGTGGCACATACCTGCAATCCTGTTCTTTAGGAGGCTGAGGCAGAAAGAACTTGAGTTCAAGGCTGTACTGGGCTATGTAGCAATATCATTGATTGAGGATGGGGCCAGTGGTTTATAAGCATGTGCAGTACATGTCACATAGGAGTAAAACAACTTAAGACAGCTGCTTAGGGTCCTGGATTAAGTAGTAGTTTAACAAAGCACAATGCGTTCTAGAGAAGCAACAGGGTAAAACAAACAAACAAACAAACAAACAGTTCTAGGCTTTAGAGGCCAGAGAACTGTAGGAAGTTCAATTTATGGGAGTAAAGTTTGCTTAAATATTCATCTGGTACCTCTTAGCTAGTAAGTAAGCCTTGTGAAGAATTACACTCAATCTTTACATGGTAACAGGGAGGAGAGATCTCTAGTCTTTGTGAATCTTGTCCTATTTTTGGTGCACAGAGAATTCTTTGCTTTGGTTGTCTTCAGCTCAACAATTCTTTATATTTTCAGGAGAAATATTTTGGTTCCCTTCCTAACTCCAAAATAGATTGTCAGAATATTCAAGGCACAGAGCCTATACTTTGAAAATGAGGTTACGTGGGATTTATTGAATAGTGTCTTCAAATAACCAGAATAAATATGAATAGCATTCACTGTATAGTCAGTTGCCATTCTTCCACAAAGAGCTAAATCCTTATTTCCTGTGGTGATATTTTTGCACTTAGAGACAAACAGTACTAATACTTCTCAAAAGAGGCAGAGTAAACGTTCAGCTCCATAGTAACTTCCAATAACAATGACCCATCTCCACTGGATTGGAAGGGTGATGAACATGGACATCTTAGGTCCTCCAGTCACTAACTATAACTCTGGAATACAGTTTAATTCTAGAATGTATAACCTTACCACTCAAAATGGAAGTTTCCATATTTTCTATTTCAGGGACTTTTACATCTTGAAAACTCTGGATCCTTCCATTCATTCTTCTAATCACTGAGTTCACAAAGCATGCCACGTCCTGTTGTAGATGCTGGGGACACAATGGTGACCACGATGGACACTATCCCTGGTCTCCTTGGAGTTTTAGTTGCAGTTGTGTCCAACCTGTGTCCTGTAGCCCAAATGCACCATCAGGAATGTATGAATACTGTCCAACACAAAAGCATGAGCTTACTTAAAATGTTATGAGATGTTTTGTGTGATTTAAATATATTTTTTAAATTTATTATTTTTATCTTATGTGTTGTGTGTATTGCCTGCACGTAGGTAAGTGTACCCGTGTCATGCATTGCCTGAGGAGGACAGAAGAGACTGTTGGATCCCCTGGAACTGGAGTTACGGGCAGTTTTTAGCTGCCATGTGGGTGCTGGGATTCGAACCTGGGTCTTCTGCAAGAACAGTCAATGTTCTTAGCTGCTGAACCATTTCTCTAGCCCTTGATTTAAATATTTTTAATTTAAAAATTATTTTATTCATGTGTATGTGTGTGTGTATGTGTGTGTGTGTGTGTGTGTGTGTGTGTGTGTGTGTGTGTGTGTGTGTGAATATATAATATATATACACGTGCAGACGGAGAGGAGAAAGAGAGAGCGTGGGTGATCTTGGAGGCGCGTGTGGTGGGAGGTTGAAAGAAGAAGAGGGCATTGGATCTCTGAAGCTGGCGTTACAGGTGGTTGTGAGCTGCCCGATGTTGGTGCTGGAAACTGAACTCTGATCCTTAACTACTGAGCTATTACTCCAGCTTCGTGGTGATTTTTAAAAATATATATATTTTATTTATTATTTTTATTTTATATGTATGAGTGTATTGTCTGCATGTACGTGAGTGCACCCGTGTCATGCCATGCCGTGGAGGTCAAAAGAAGGCTTCGGATTCCCCTGGAACTGGGGTTAAGGATGGTTCGTAGCTGCCACGTGGGTGCTGGGAATCAAACCCAGGGCCTCTGAAAGAGCAGTCAGGGCTCTTAACTGTTGAGCCATCTCTCCAGTCCTGATTTTTTTTTTTAATAACTCAATTGTGTGGTTCTTGTGTGTGAACTTTGTAGATGAATGACAACTTCTTGTCATGATGTCAAAAGGTTGGATGTGCCTAGAGGCAAACAGCAAGTAAAAAATTCCAGGGCCAGCCAAACTTGACAACCTGAGTTCAATTTCCAGAACCCACGCTGTGGAAGGAGAGATCTGGCTCTCAAATGCCCTCTGACTTCCACATGCAGGCCATGGTGTGCATGTACATTACCTTATCCCCAAATAGATATATGTTAAAAAATTTCCAATGTTGGGGCTGGAGAGATGGGTCAGCAGTTAAGAACACTGACTGTTCTTTCAGAAGACCTGGGTTTGAATCCCAGCACCCACATGGCAGCTGACAACTGTCCGTAACTCTAGTTTCAGGGGATTCGACAGCTTCTTCTGACCTCTGTGGGCATTGCATAACATGGTGCACTCACGTACATGCAGACAATACACTCATACACATAAAATTAAGAAAAAAAAAAAAAAAGGGGGCACTTGCCTTTAATTCCAGCACTCAGGAGGAAGGGCAGGCAGATCTGTGAGTTTGAGGCCAGCCTGGTCTACATAGGGAGTTCCAGGCCAACTGGGGCTACAGGGAGACCCTGTCTCAAAAAGACCAAGAGAAAAAAAATTCCAATGTCATCAACCTTATGGAGTAAAACAAAAAGGCTAGGCTGGAGGAAAATGGAGAGAAGGGGTCTCAGTTTACACAGAAAGGAGGTTAGATGACCCCCTGGAAAGATGGCATTCACACTGAGGCCTTTGCAAAAGGATAAAGAGTTTCTGTTGTAGTTTACTTTTTCTATTTCTGTAGTACCACACTGACCAAAACCAACTTAGGGAGGAAAGGGTTTATTTCAGTGTACACTTGTACACTTGCAAGTCACAATCCATCACTGAGGGACATCAGGGCAGTAACTCAAGGCAAGAGCTTGGAGCAGAAGACATAGAGCCGTGTTGATGACCAGCTTGTGCTCTGGCTCATTCTCATCTACCCTTCCTAAATAGCCAAGGCCCATCTGCCTAAGGATGCTACTGCCCATAGCAGGCTGGGACCTCCTACATCAATTAACAATCAAGAAAACGCCCCACAGATGTGCCCACAGGCCAATCTGATGAAGACAATTCTAAGGTTTCCCTGCTCCAAGCCTGTCATATCGACAGTCAAGATTAGCTGTCACAGGTTCCCAGGAAGAAGGAAAAGTACTTCCTGTCCCTCTGTACTGCTGGCCTGGTGCTGAGAGAACATCTGTGTGGCAAAGAATCATGGCATCTGGAGAGTGTCGCACAGCGATACAGAAGCCACACCGTAGCTCCCCAGCTCAGAACAGCGCAGATGTCCTCTGGGAGTCACAGTTCAGTTCTCAGCTGCTGGGCAATGTCACCCCTGCTAATTTAAAAACAAAATTAGTTGTTTTTCATTTTAAATAATTGTGTTTATTATTTACAATTGCACTTGTACTATATAGGATATAAAATATGTACAAGTATTACATTTTGCAGCCAACAAAATTTCAAAAAGCCAATCAATATATTAATATATAAAGATACCAATGGCACACATAGAGGAAAGAGCATTGTCCCACCCCCGATAGCAACTAAAAATCCCATGGTGGATCATCTGTTTTCATCTTTCAGACTGAAAATATCAATGATATTTAAAGTTACCAAGAATGTGGAAAAAGATACTCTGTTATTTGTAGGAGTATACATTGCTTGATTTAGCTTGTGGAAAATTGGTTAACCTCTCTGAATTTAATTATAATTATTTTCTTACTAACATGCATGTTTTCTAAATGCTCACTCCTAATTTCCACCAATTTGGGCTCCCCAGCTCTCAAGCAGGGGAAGAAGAAACGGCAAGTGACCCTTTTGCAGCTTAAGAAAGAAAATTTGCAGCTAATGACACTTTTTGTAAACATGGTTGCCAATTTATATATTGTTGCCATGGCAACAAATTAGTAAAAGAACAGAGTTTTAGAACCTAAAGGTTATTTTTACAGAACATAAAATTTTCTCGTTTGAATGTCTTATAAGCCCTTTTTTGAGGACACATGTTGAAGGACAGTATCTGTATTTTGGCAGCCACGTGAAATACAATTTTCAGCTCATGTCCTAACATTTCTTTAGTGGTCTTGTAAAAAGTGCTGCAGTTTTAAGACAAAATACTGAGAAAGTGCTCTACTCAAAGAAAGAAGAGAGGGTTTTTTTTTTTTTTTTTTAGGAATAAAATGAACTAAGTTATTGGCATTCACAAAAAATTACAGTGTACAGAAATATTCAAATAACAAAAAACAATTTAAAATTCATATTTCCTAAGCAATTAAAAACCTCGTGTGGACACTGTCCAGTTAAGACTTGAGTCTTGGTGCTGGAGAGATGGCTCAGCAGTTAAGAGCACTGACTGCTCTTGCAGAGGACCCGGATTTGATTCCCAGCACCCACATGGCGGCTACAAACCGTCCTTAACTCCAGTTCCAGGGGAATCCGAAGCCCTCTTCTGACCTCCACAGCATTGCACGACATGGGTGCATTCACGTACATGCAGGCAATACACTCATATGCATAAAATTAAAAAAAAGAAAAGACGAGTCTTAAGAACAAATACTCTTGGGGTTCTGAAGAGAAACGGCAGCAGAGACTACGTGAGAAGCAAGGCCATCTGTTAAGAGGTGGATGCGGCACTGAAGGAGAGAACATAGCAAGTGAATTGGGGGCCAACAGAACTAACTGAAAAGAAAGCTACTTTTGAGGGTTATTTTGATGAGATTATTGGCAAGACTGACCCACGGGCTGCTGTGGTAAATAAGGGATGACTCTTAAAGCAAGAAGAAAGAAAGGGAGAAGCCTGAGTCCTATCTACAGGGCACCCTCATTCTTTCCAACAGCCCTTGTGTCTCCCCAGAGTTCCTAGTTATGGCTTCAAATCTTGTGGTGCCGAGTCACTTGGAAAGTTTATGAGATGTTAGTTCCTGCCTGGAATGGAGCACTCAAGACAGATAGGACCAGGATGACCAGCATGCCTGTGTTAGGTGCCCAGAGGATTACAGATGCAGGGCTTTTAGCTAAACTTCAGATTAAGCAGAGACATCTTAAAGAAACAGGCAAGAAGTTTGTCGGCAGACTTAGTTCTTCTCACAGAGTTTTTTAAAAACTGAAAACAAAGTAGCATTTTCCGGGTTATGCTTCGTTTGCCATAAGCTATTGAAACCAAAATATAAACCGGAGTCCTTATTTATATTGGTAGAAACTCTTTGAATAGTTATTTATAGCAATAAGAACTAATTAATGTATATAAATTCATAAATTATCTCCGTGGAATGAAGCCAGCATAATAGAACATATCTTACTTTTTAAAAACCATGCATTTTATTATTTTTTTTTGCTTTGAAGAATTATTTTAATTAAAATTTAAAAAAATTATTTATT
>NW_008332515.1:25147-42174 GCF_000622305.1 Nannospalax galili
AAAAACCATACTTTTTTTAATTAAAAAAAGACTGAGCAATTTATATAACACTTAAGATGTGCTGATTGCACAGAAACTAAGAGGAGATTTGGCTATTGTTCATTTACCTGAATGCTTAGGAGTGATCCCAGGGATCTCTGTGCTAAACTCGTGCTCTACCACTGAGCTGCACTCAGCCCCAGGGTGCCTTATTTATTTGCAGTGGTTTTATCCTGAGAAAGGTGAAACAGAAACTAATTAATTCATTAAGATCACTACAGAGAGTCAGGAAGGGTAAATTAGTCTCAAACAAAGCAGGCTGTGTCCATTTTCCAAACTAGTCTAATAAGTCTCCACTGTTTCTGTTGCTTGCAGATGTGTAGTTCTGTGGGAGACATCTGTTCTTTCAAAGACTTACAAAAGGCGTCTGGTTCTGTTATGAGTAGGTCTGACTCATTATCATTCAGTCTTCTCCCTTATGAATGTTTCCTCTCTGCTTCTGCATGGCCCTCTCCCTTCTCTATGTGGTTATCACAATGTGGAACTCACATGTCTCTGGCCCCATCCTACTTAGCTGTCAGCTGCGTACCTTCCTTATCTCCCCCACTATACATTGCTGGCATTCCCCAAGGACCAGTCTTTCCCTGTTGCTCTGAAGGCTTCATTTTACTTCTCAGACACTGAAGATTTTCCAACCATACCTCTAACCTGGACTTTTCCCCTTGGTCCCTGACCTAAATTTCCAGCAACTGGGTGGATGTTTTGCTTCTCTCCTAAGCTCCACATGTCCAATATTAAACAGTTCACAGACTGTTAATGATCAACATGCTCCTGGCTGGCTTCACCCGTCTCCCTGGCTCTATCTAGTCCATCTCTTTGTTCTATTGATTTTTCTCTGTTCTCATCAAATTGACTTATTTACTCACTACCAAATACACCTTGCACTTTCCCACTGTGAGTATTACCACCGGCAGTGTCACCAATGATGACTGTTTTCCTGCCTTCTTATTGAAATATTCCCAGTCAGCCTCCAACTTATGAGCTTCTCCCGCAAGCATTTTCATCTCTAAAATTCTTCCAGCGAGTGCTGACTTCTTTTATCAAAATCGTCAGGTAGTTTTTTCTTCTGAAACAAAATGATCATATTCCTTTTCTTATTTGAAGCTTTTCTTGAAATATTTTGTCATTGAACTTCTCTTATTTGCTGACTACTTAAACTTCCACTTAGATTGTACATTCCTTGAAGACAGGAACCATGCCTAAAATGTCATTGAAGGTCCTGAATAGACTAGATGCTCTAGAAGATTGACTGGTTTGTTTGCACTGGATTTAACTAGCTATAGAAAAGGAGAGCTAAACACTGTAGCTCTGTTTGTAATTAAGTCACTCATTAAATTGGCTCATTAGCTGCAAACAGTTTCCCTTTTCTTCTAATATATTGCTCATAAGATGTTCTGTTTTCCTCCTGAGTAACTGAGAAGGATATAGTAGTGTGACAGAAACATGAAAGGGGATTGGTATGATGGTTCAGTGGGTAAAGGTCCTGGCTGCTACACTTGACAACTAGAGTTCAATTCCTGGAACCCACGGGGAGGAAGGAGAGAACTGACTCCTGCAAGTTGTCCTTTGACTCCCACACCTGTACCTTGACATGCCCCCACCCCAATAAATAAACAAGTGTAATAAAAAAAAGATTGAAAATAAATGAAAGAAACCCCTCTGATAGATTGTTTGCAAAAGCTTTCTCCTTGCATTTTCTCCTATATTCAAGGTCTGAAAGCTGTGAGAGATTATGTCAGCTCTCTGTTGATTAAATGGTGGTGTACTGCAAACAGCTGGAGCTTAGTGGTGACTTGTTTTACACGTGAGTAGGTGGTTGGTTGGGCAGTTCTGTTGATCTGAGCTGGTCTCGGTGGGCTCACTTGTACACCTGCTGTCTGCTGCAGAACAGCTGTGCTGATTTTGGCTGGACTCACTCAGTGTCTGGGCTTTGGAACAACTGGGCTGACTAAAGCTGGCCTCATGTGTCCTCTCATGGTCAATTAGGCCAGCCCAGGCTTGTTCTCAAGAAGATGTAGCATTTGGGAGGGAGCCAGACAGGGATGGTTGTTAAGGGACATACTAAGACCTGGCCCACTGACATTTCTCTTTCCTATTTGCTAAAACAATTGCAGGATTGGTCACTATGAAAAGTTGTGGAAACAGGTACATCTCTTGTTGGGAGGAGCTACAAAGACACATTGCAAAGGACACTGAAGCAGAGATGGTGAAGAGATCTCTGGCTGTCTTTGCAATCAATCTACTCCAGAATGAGACTAATTTCACATACCAGCACTGTTTACTAGCTGCACAATATTGAGTAATTTAACTTCTTGAAGTCATTTTTTCTAATTGGAAAACAGGCGTGGTGAAAGTTGAATAAAGTAACATATGCAAGAAGGTGTGGAACATCATACACAACAAATATTAACAACTTGCCTCATGATTCTCTTTCCAAATGATTGCTCTTAGCATTAAGAAAATTAAATAATTTTATTAAAATAAAATTTCAGATTCAAAATGTTAAAACTAAACACATACTTCAGGAAAAAAAAAGGAGTAAATTGCATGGAAGCTTGAAAGAGTTTTGAGTATACTAACTGGAAAACTAAAGCCAATGTTACAACACTCACAGTGTATATGTGTGAATCAGTGAGATCAAGGAAATAAGTCCAAAAGTTCCTGGGCCAGGCCTTGGGAAATATGCCTCTTTACGTCCATATTCCACATTTGATTAGGTAGAAAATCTACGTACAAATATGTTTTCCACTTTTTAAAATTTTTTTGTGGGATATTTTTGTTTTGCTTTATTTTTATTTTATGCGTATGTGTATATGCAAGTACCCCTGTGTCATGCAGTGCCTGTGGAGGACAGAAGAGGGCATCAGATCTCCTAGACATGGAGTTTCGGGTGGTTGTTAGCTGCCCTGTGGGTGCTAGGATTTAAACCTGGGTCTTCTGTAAGAGCAGCTGGTGCTCTTAACCATGGAGCCATCTCTCCAGCCCCATGTTTCCTATTTTATATACAAAACATATTTCAAGTCTAGATATATTTTCAAAAGGGTCTTAGTTTTGTCTAAGAATTCTGAAACTACACAGCAGTTCAAGCTTGAAATTGCCAATTCTGCTGGTAAGGAATTGGGCTAGGAGTGGGCCTGTCATGGCTCTAGGCAGAACTGTTGATAGTGTGCATAGTAGCTGCTTCATAAATACTGAGTGGATTTACAGGGCAGAAAGAGAAATGATCCATAAAGGTGATCCATAACTAGCATTCATGTGTATAACTTATTCTATGGAGTTTAATTAAATTTCTACTCTGTAGACACTTGGCAAATGGTAACTTAGAAGTTTTCTCCCACCAAGTATCTTATGTTCTGGGAATACAAAGGGGGAATGTTTGAGCTTATTATTAACTAACATTTATTTAGTACTAACTTTCAGCTACTGTGCTAAGCATTTTACATTTGCCATTTAGCCTTCAAAACAATCTTATGAAGAAGGTCAATTAATGAAGGAACTAAAGTTACAAGATGTTAGGTAACTTTCCCAAGGTCACCCAGCAAACAAACAGTAGAGATGGGCCTTGAATTCAGATTTATCTGAAGCTTATACTTGATTTCTTAATGATTGTGGATAGAGTTGGAGGGAGGATTTTGTGGAGAAATTAGGGTGGTTATTTTTATTTTAGTTTATTATCACTTTCATCATTTTTATTTTACTGTTTGACTTTACCATGACAATTTGAAACACAGAAAAATTAAAATAATTATATTGTGAATACCTATATGTTGTTACAAAAAGTCTACATTGATATCTTATTAAATGTAATTTATTTCATAACTACTTATCCATTCCTCTCTCTAACCATTACTTTTTTTTTCTTATGGCTTTCAAAGGAAGTTACAGTCATCAACAGAAGTTGAGATTTGAATTGAACCTTAAAGGATGTTGTCAGATCTCCATAGGCAAAAGAAGAGGTCATCCCTAGGCATGTAAAGAATATGGGAGAGAGATGGTGCCTGGTGATCTCACAGAACGAGAAGGTTGTGCCAGGATGACATGACTGCGGATATGGGTGCTCATGCCCTAGGTTGAAAGAAAGGGGAGGGTGGGAGGGAAGGGAAGGAAGGAATGAGGGAAGGAAAAAAGAAGAGAAAGAAACAGAAAAGTAAAAGAAGGCCTTGACAAAGGCAACAGTTCAGGAACGCGGCAATGAAGGGTGAAGGGAACACTTTGCTGACGAGAAAACGAATGGCAGTTCAATGAAGCAACAATGGAAAACAGCTGGTGTGATGACCATGTCTATAATCCCAACACTCAGGAAGCTGAGGCAGGAGGATTATGAGTTCAAGGATAGATATACAGTGAGAGCTTGTCTCACAAAACAAAATCAAAACAGAGGGGAAGAGATGGGGGAAAGAGGAAAGGAGAGAGAAATAGAGAGAGATACACACAGAGACAGAGAGACAGAGAGAAGAGAGAGAGAACAACAGTTTCTGATAGAAAGAATGCTATGATAAAATACTTTGACAAAAGCAACTTAATAAAGATGTGTTTTCACTTCCAGTTTCTGGAAGGTGCAGTCCGTCGTGACTGGGAAGGCATGGCACCAGACAGGGAAGGAATGGGGGCTGGAGCAGGAAGTTGGCTAGTGACATTATGTCAGGAAGCAGAGAGTGAACAGGAAATGTGACTGACCTATAAAGCCTCAAGTCCCCTCCCCAGTGACCCACTTCCTCCAGCAAGTCTCTGCTTCCTAAAGGTTTCACAACTCTTCCAAACAGCACCACCAGCTGGGGACCAAGTGTTCAAACACACTTGCCTTATGGGGGACATTTGACATTCAAACCATAGCAGGAGAATATAAGACATTTCTTTTAGTGTTGTTTAAATGCCAACAAAATATTTGCTAACCTGTAATTCAGGACTATATAATTTAATCTGGTCCTTAAAATGTTCTTTAGATGTCCACCTAAATTTTTCAGAGAACACCTCACCTTGACAGAAATGCATGACTGCACGCACATCCTTATTCTGCAAATGGTGACCCAAGTCAAGAACTGCAACAGCCACTTTTGTTTATCACCTCAAGTAATGTCTGAAGCATCTAGACACTGAGATACTGTGGCTCCCCCCAGTCTTCCTCTGACCTCATGGGGATGTTTGGCGGTGCTTGAAGACAATTTTGATTGTCATGACTAGGAGGGTTGTAATGACATGTAATGGGTAAAGAGCAGGGTGCTACTGAACAGTCTATAATGCACAGGGCAGCCTCATCACAAACAGTATTAGAACCAAACTTCCATAGTGGAGAAGGTTAGAGTCTCACTGAATTAGCAGGGGGATGGAACTGATTATCTTATTTTACAGTTGAGAAATTGGAAGTGGGCTGGAAACAGATTAATTCTAAAGTTAGTGTTTTGCAGTTATACCATGATTCTAGGAAGACAATAAATAGATTGAAGTGACTCCATGGTTTCAAGTCATGGTAAGTAAGAGAATTTTAGCATCAGAGACCAAAGCAGTAGTGATAGAAAGGAAAAACTTGAGAGCTGTTGGGAAGCTAAGAGAAAGATGTAGTGGCAAGTATTTTAAAACTTGAAGTGACAGAGCAGTGAGACTTCAAGTGAGAATATCTTCAGGGTGTCTGGTGACAAGAACTGGAGTTCAGAGGGAGGTCAGAACTGTAAATGTCACACTGCTGACAGCAGGTGTTAGCCACAGTGATGAGAAGGGCCGGGTGTTCTGAGAGATGAGAGCAGAAACGCTGAACTTTAGGAAAGTGTTCCTAAGAAGTGAAGGGTAAAGAAGGATCAATGAATGCATTAAAGTGGAGTCTGAAAGGCGCCCATAAGCCATGATGCTGTCTAAAATCCTGTTGAGTAGGAATTTAAAAAGATTGTTTTAAAAAATTTCTTAGTGTCCATGTAATTCAAGACACTGAAAAAAGAAATTGAAGAACATATGAGAAGATGGAAAGACCTTGTTAGAGGTCATGGATAGATAGAATTAATATTGTGAAAATGGCCATCCTTGGGGCTGGAGAGATGGCTCAGCAGTTAAGAACAGTGACTGTTCTTGCAGAAGACCTGAGTTCGAATCCCAGCACCCACATGGCAGCTAACAACTGTCTATAAGTCCTGTTCCAGGGGATCTGACAGCCTCTTCTGTCTTCTGTGGGCACTGCACAACATGGGTACACTTACCTACATGCAGGCAATACATGCACACACATAAAATAAAAATAAATAAGATTAAAAAAAGAAAATGTCTGTCCTACTAAAAGCAATTTAAAAATTCAATGTAATACCATTAAAATTCCAACAACAATCTTTCACAGAAATTGAAAAAAATAATCTTCAGATGTCACATGGAAACACACACACACACACACACACACACACACACAAAGCCAGGACAGCCAAAATAATCCTGAACAATAAAAGAACTGCTGGAGGCATTACCATCACTGATACCAAATTATACTACAGAGTTATAGTAATAAAAACAGCATGATACTGACATGAAAACAGACACATTGATAAGTGGAATAGAACTGAGGACACAGATTTAAATTCGCACATTTACAGCCATCTAATTTTTGACAAAGGAGCCACAAATATATTCTGGAGAAAAGACAGCATGTTCAACAAATGGTACTGTTCAAACTGGATAGAGACACATGTAGAAGAATGAAACTAGATCCCTATCTCTCACCATGCACAAAACTTAACTAGAAATGGATCAAGGACTTAAGACCTGATACCCTGAATCAGATAGAGGAGAAAGTAGGGAATGCATTGGACCTTCTAGGCACAGGGAAGGACTTTATGAACAGGACACATATAGAACAGAAGCATTAAGTCCAACAGTTGACAAATGGGACTCATGAAACTGAACAGCTTCTGTACAACAAAGGACACTATCATTCAAGTGAAGAGGAACCCTATAGATTGGGAAAAAACCTTTACCAGTTATATCTCTGACAGAGAGTTACGAGCTCAAAAAAACTAAACATTGAAAAAACAACCCAACTAAAAATTGGGGTGAAGAGCTGAATAGGGATTTCTCTAAAGATCAAACACCAATGGCTAAGAAATACTTTTTAAAAATGTTCAACATCTTTAGTCCTAGGGAAATGCAAATTGAGATTTCATCTTACCCCACTCGGAATGGCCAAGGTCCAAAAATCAATGACAAATGCTGTTTAGAATGTAGAGAAAGGGGAACTCTGACACACTCTTGGTGGGACTACAAACTGACACAGCCCCTATGGAAATCAGTGTGGAGATTCTGTACAAAGCTAGAAATCAATCTACCATACGACCCAGGCATACCATTCTTGGGCATATACCCAGAAGACTCCAGAAATACCTGCTCACCCATGTTCATTGCTGCCCTTTGTATAATAGCAGAACTGGGAAACAACCTACATGTCTATCAACTGATGAATGGAAAATGAAGGTGTGGCAAATACACATACTAGAATATTATCCAGCTCTTAAAAACCCCCGAGATTATGAAATTCACAGGATAATAGATGAAACTGGAAACAATCGTCCTCAGTGAGGTAACACAGATCCATAAAGACAAATGCCACATGTTCTCTCATAGCTGGATGCTAGCTTTAAAATCCTAGTTATGCATGTTTCAATTTGAAAAATTCAGAGAAGTCAGGAAATAATAAATGGCCATGGAGGTTGGGGAAGCCTTTCTGGAAGAGGTGGTAGAATGCAGTGATATAAAGGGGGAAAGGGAAATAATAAAATAGGTAGGGTTAAATGGGGTGGGGAATGGGAGGGAAGGACAGAGGAGGGAGTATAGGGTGGGGTAACCAACACTAAAGGCCTTTAGGGAAAACCATATGGAAACCTACCACTATAGAAGTTATATACACATCCATTATAAACGAGTATACATATACATTTTAAAAAGAGATGAAAAGGAGTCACCTTATAACAGGGGACATTGTTCCTACCAGACACCATATGCTAACAAAGTAAAAGTCCAATGTCAGGAATGGATTCCCTTTCTTCAAGCTATTGGCCAGGGGTCCCATAGGCCCTCAAACAATACTGACCTCCCTGCTCTTGGTTACCAACCAGAACTTCATGATAAAATCCAATTACTGAAGATACTGCATTAATGAGCTGGTACTGACTTCAAAACCTCATCTTTACTGAGTAGCTTTCATAGTGTGGTAAGGTGTTATGCATGCTGCCAGAAAAAACAATCATAACCCTTACCCAGCTGTGAATCTACTACAACAACTGGTCTGGCAAGCTATGCTCACTGGGGTGATAGTGTCATAGATACTATGGGTGGAACCTAGCACTTTCTAACAAGTCTACTTCATGAGATGGAATCCATACCTGACGTTGATATCAGGCTTATGAATCTGAGGCTAGAGAGGTCACAGACCTAAGGGGAGAGAGTAATACTAGTTTTCTGTTAGTTACAGTATTAAACTGGCTCCTAATGACTTATTGTTACACCCATAGATTAATGCATCTCTTAGCTCTCACACAGAAACTTCCTTATGCAGCAGATGGCAATTAACACAGAGAACTACAACTGGCCAGTGTATGGAAAACAAGAGACTGCAGAGTGTTTATCTCTGAATAGGTCATCTATATCAAACTACTGCCTTTCAAGGCCCAGGGATCATTGTGGAGGACGGAGCAGGAAGATTGTAAAAGCCAGAGGTGGTGGCTGACCACAAAGAAATAGGTTTTTCCCGACAGCTGGTCAATTACTCATATGAACTCACAGCAATGGTGACAGCATGCATAAGTCCCATGTAAGCTCAAACCAGACAAAAATCCCAGAATTGACATGAGGAAGTGGGTAAGAAATCCCAACACTACCTGAAGAGTTATTGGCAACTGATGGCTGCTGAGAGGAGAAGAGACAGTCTCTTTCAAGGCTCTGACTTTTGATAGATTAGCCAGGCTCCAGTGGATGGACTCACACTGAAGGACATTTAGACTCTAAATGCCTGATTACATATATAGTAAAGTACATTAAATTGGGCAGGGGGACAATAAGAGGAGGTGTGGATAGGGGAGGCGAACTAAATACCATCAAAATATATTGTATGAAAATTGCAAAAATTCAATAAAAAATTAAAAAACCAAAAAACCAAAAATAAATGATATTTTAAAAATGGTCTCTTAATTTTCAACCACTGACAAATAACTACAGATGTTTTTTGACTACAATAGAGGTTTGACTCTCATAATCCCAACATAAATTGAAAATATCATGGGGCTGGAAAGATGGCTCAGCAGTTAAGGGCACTGATTGCTCTTGCAGAAGACCGGGGTTCAAATCCCAGCACCCACATGTTGGCAAACAGTCATCTATAACTCCAGTTGCAGGGGATCTGGCTCCTTCTTCTGGCCTCTGCATGTACTGCACAGCATGGGTGCACTTACATATATGCATGCATAACACTCACACATAAAATTAAAACAAAAATAAAAATTAAAGAAAATATAAGTAAAAAATATATTTAATGCATATAACCTATTGTCATGGTCGGCTTCAGTTGTCAACTTGACACACCTAGGGAACCTCAACTAGGGTTATTTCTCCTTTCATATTAGCCTGTGGGCTTGTCTGTGAGGGATTTTCTTGATTGCTGAGTGATGTAAGAGGGCCCAGCCCCCTTTGGGTGGTGTTACCCTTTGGGTAAGTCTTCCTGGGTTGTATAAGAAAGCAGGCTGAGAAGCTGGAGAGATGGCTCAGTGGTTAAGAGCACTCGCTGCTCTTGCAGAGGACCTGGGTTTGAGTCCTAGCACCCACATGGCAGCTAACAACTGTCCATAACTCCATAACAACTGTTCCAGGGGATCCTACACCCTCTTCTGACCTCCTTGGGCATTGTATGACATGGGTGCACTAACATACATACAGGCAATACACACATACATAGAAAATAAAAATAATAAATAATTTTTAAAGGAGATTATTACAGAGTTCCACGACTGATCATATACAGAGACTGTGAATTGCCCAAACCTCAGTGTCACATCTACAATGCAACCTCTACACCTAAGGTTCATGGAACACAGAACAATGGGTAAAGAGGACACTAATGCATCTTTTAATTCTCATCAATGAAGCTACCTCATGCAACAGAGGGCCAGGAACACAAAAGGTCACAAATGGCCAAAGCACAGAGAATAAGAGTCTGTAGAGTGTGGGCCCTTGGACAGGACTTCTATATTAAACTCTACTCACCCAGAGCTCAGGGACCCTTGCAGAAGAGGGGGTGGAAAGACTGTAATAGCCAGGGAGGAGGTGCACGACTATATGGAAATAGAGTCCTATAGGGTCCTGGGACCTTGCCTATATGAACCTACGGCAGTGTTGTCAGAACTCACAAGACCCACGCAAACTCAAGCAGACAAAAATCGATCACAGAGCTGTGGAAATGGGCAGCAGGCCACAATCTTAACCAAAGATTACTGATTACTGCTAGGTGAGGAAGAGCTGATTTTCTTAAAGGGAGAGACTCTAGATAGAATGGATGAATTCCAGTTGGGGGTTATGGGACGGTGCCAGTGGGGAAGGAAGGGGGCATAAAGATGATTAAGGTGTTCTATATGAAGTACACAAAGATTCAAGAAAAAATTTACAAAGAAAGAAAGCAAGAAAGCATGCTGAGCATAGGCCAGGTGAACAGCTCAGTAAGTACCATTCCTCCATAGGCTCTGTTTCAGCTTCTGCCTCCATGTTCCTGCACTGAGTTCCCTCAAAGATGGATTGTCACTTGGAAGTGTAAGACACAATAAGCCCTTTCTCCCTCCCCCCCCCCCCCAAAGAATTTTATTATTTCCTCTTTCTAAGTAATTCTCTAATTCGGTGTAGTTGATGACGTAAATGCTTCTGTCGTATTTACACGGCTTGTAGTTATCCTTAAAATCTTTAGAAGTCTTGAAAATAAAATTTCAAATTCTGTTTAGGTAAAAGGCTCAAGGTTATATGCCCAACTTCTAGCAGCTTTCACTTTTTTTGTAGACACTGTAAATTCTCCTTGTCTGGAGCCCATTTCTCTTTGCTGAATCCACACATCCTTGTTTGACTGAGTAACAGGAACAAACATTCTTTCCATAATGGATGTACCTAAGGTGTCATGCTTCTCAGAATCTCCTCTGAAGATTAATTCCACTAAGCCATGGTGCAGTATGATTTTAGTTAACACACTTGTTAATTATTACCTATAAATGGTACAGCTTTTACCAACTATGCTGTGCCTCCAAGCCAGAATAGCACAGGTGGTGCTCAGCCCTGGCGACCTGGAGAGGAAGGGCAGTTGAGTGTTCAGATCAGCTGATCACATCAGCTGATTTAATTAAGAAGGTGATTTAATTAATAGTGATGTGACTATAGTACCACGCCCTCTGTTAAAGGAAAAAAAATTATCCAGTGACACTTGTTAAACTATGATAAGGAAGAATTTTTCTGGGATCATTGGCAGGTAGAGAGGCCAATGTGATTGGGTCTTGCAACAGGGGGAGAGAGACAGGACTCAACTCTCAAGTATACGCAAGTCAGATTTTTATAAGCAAGGAGTAGGGTGAATGTCAGAGGATTGGAAATCGCTAAGAGGAAACATCAGGGGTAAGGGAGATTATGGCTAAACCAACATAATAGGATTCTTGCTGAAGATAGCCAGGGTGCTCAGACATCACCAGGGGTGGTGGTGGAAAATGAGGACCCTGGTCAGATAGGAGGTGACCAGATATGAAGGAGGAGAGGTTCTTGCTCTACCGATTTAGTGCACAAATAGCCAAAGAAGGTTCAGAACTAAATTTTAGTTAAGCAACAAATCTTTGTCACCCACAAACTTGATAGGGGTAAAGAATTTGTACATGCTTATTCCATCCAAGATATTACATTAAATGAATTCTATAGATCATCTCATTTAAACACTCACAAGGACTGTTATCCCCCACCTGCCTTTAAACAGGTGACTGGTCTCAGAAAGCTGGACTAACTTTCTTGCCAAACGTCTAGCCTGTAAGCATCACCATCTAAAGAACCTGCAGTAGAGATGGCCAAGTCCTATTGCTGCCCAGCGTGGTAGCCAATGCAACAGACTAACACTAAAAGGCAAACAAAATACACACAAAACTGAATTCAGTTACTTGTTTACATCGGAAATGATGGGAACAGACTGTTTCCACTATTGCAGAAAGCTCTACAGCACGGTGCTTTTTACAAGAAATGTCATGCTTTCCCTTTCCTCCCTGGTTGATTCTAGAGTCTCACGTTTGCTTTTCTCCCAAGAAGCTTGAACAGATGGGCTTCTCTCCCCACTTCCAGCAACTCCATTCTTCACCTTGAGAGGAAATTCCTTTCCTCTGTCCACCTCCCTTTCATATGGTCCACCCTGATGCAGTGACAGCTTCAACAGTCTCAGAAGGGAGCTCGGTGAGAAATGGCTCTCAATATGGGTCTCTGCCTATCCTGACACTTATTAACAACCCACAATTACCTTTTTTCTTTGATAATAGGCTCTCATCCAGCCCAGACTGGTCTCTGCCTGTATGCCAAGGATGACCTTTAACTTCTTCCCTGTCTGCTTCTGTCTCCCACTTGCTGGGGTTGCAGTCAGGGGACACCACACTGAGTTCATTCAGTGCTGGGGTCCAAACACAGGCTTTGTGTGTGTGAGGCAAACACTCTATCAAGCAAGCTACATCTCCAACCTTGTTTTGGTTTTTATTTTTTTTTCCACATTTATTTACTTATATTGTATGCATGTGTGCATTTTTAATGGGGGTCAGAGGACAACTTTCAATAGTGGATTCTCTCCTTTTACTATGTGGATCCTAGGGATTAAACTCAGGTAGTTAGGCATGGCTGCAAGCATCTTTACCTACTGAGCCATCTCACCTGCGCTTTTTCTCTTTTTAAGAATTATTTTTATTATTTTTAGCTATATGTATGTGTGTGTGTGTGTGTGTGTGTGTGTGTGTGTGTGTGTGTGTGCGTGCATGCATGCCTGTCTGTCTTCCTGCCTGCCTGCCTATCTGTTCATTTGTGTGTGTCTGTATCTGGTATGAGCATGGGAGTACAAGTGCCTGAAGAGGCCAGAGGCATTGGATTCGCCAAGAACTGGATTATAGGCAATGTGAGCCACCTGATGTGGGTGCTGGGAACTGAACTCAGGCCCTCCCGACTAGCAGTAGGTGCTTTTAACTGCCCAGTCATCTATTCAACCCCTCTTGTTTTGGTTTTTAAAGGCCAGGGTCTTGCTATATAGCCCAAGTTGGACTCAAACTCCTGAGCCTCTTGCCTCAGCCTCCAGAATGCTGGAATTGTAGGCAAGCACCATTATACCACCAATTACTGAACTCTTTTTAAAATAGTATTTTTATTAATTCTTTGAGAATTTCATACAATGTATTTTGATCATATTTGCCCCTCCCCCATCTCCTCCCAGATCCATCCCCTCCTCCTAACCACATGACTTCATGTTTAATTCCTCTTCCTCTTCTTTTTATTCTCTTCCTTCTTCTTTAAATCCATTGAGTCCAATTTCTGTTGTCCATATACTCCTGGGTGTGAAGCCATTGCTGGAGTAGGTCCACCTTGAAAGACCTTCCCTCTCCCAGGAGCTATCAGTTGTCAATAGCTTCTCAGTTAGGGGTGGAACATCTTGTTCACCTTCCCTCTCCATGCTGGGATTTTGTCTGCCTTGAACTTGTGCAGGTCTTGTGCATGCTGTCATAAACACTGTGGTTGTGTATGTGCAACTGCCCTATTGTGTTCAGGAAATATGGTTTTGTTGTAGTCATCTACAACCTCTGACTTTTCGAATCTTTCCACCTTCTCTTCTGCAATGATACTTGAACCCTGGAGGGTGGGGTGTGATATAGATGTCCCACTTAGGGCTGTGCATTCCACAGTCTCTTATATGCTACACCTTGACCAGTTGTGGGTCTGTGTGTTAATTTCCATCTACTGCCAAAAGAAGCTTCTCTGATGAGGACTGAGAAATGCACTAATCTACGGATATAATGATGTTATTAGGAGTCAGTTTAAGACTATGTCCATTTAGAAGAAGAATAATAGTAGGTTCTCCCCTAGGGCCTATGCTCTATGTAGCCACAGGTTCTTGCCCTGGATAACAAGGCCAGGGACAGGATCCATCTTGTGAAACAGGCCTTAAATCCAATCAGGAAGTGTTTAGTTACTCCTATAACATTCATACCACTATTGTACCAATGGGCATATCTTGCCAGGTCAGTGGTTATTGTATGTAACTCACCGGATAAGTAAGTGGGTAAAACTGATGGTAGTGTGCATAGCACTTTCCAGCACCATGAAAGCTAACCAGTAGGAATGAAGCTTCAAAGTCAGTACCAGCTTGATTTCTCCATGTTCTATGTCTCAAGTATGTGTTGTCTTCAGCAATAAGGTCTCACCATCAAGTTCTGGAGGGTAATCAAGAGCAATGGCAATAGCCAGTAATGTTTGGGGGTCTATGGGACCCCCACACTGGCCAACAACTCCAAAAGAGGTAACTCATTCCTGCTACTGAGCTTTTTATTTGCTAGCCTGTTGTGTCTAGTAGGGGCACTGTCCCCCTGTTACAGGGTAACACTACTTAAACTCCTTATATGTGTGTGTATATATTTTAGGAAGCTTCTACAGCAGTAGGTTTCCATATGACTTTTTAAAAAGACCTTTAGTATTAGTTATTATTGGACTCTTCTTAAAAACTTTTAAATATTTTTTTATGTGTATGAGTGTATTGCCTGCATATAGGTAAGGGCACCTGTGTTGTGCAATGCCTGAGGAGGACAGAAGAGGCTGTTGGATCCCCTGGAACTGGAGTTACAGATAGTTATTAGCTGCCATGTGGGTGCTGGGATTCAAATCCGGGTCTTCTGTGAGAATAGCCAGCGTTTTTAACCACTGAACCATCTCTCCAGCCCCATATTTATTTTATTTTTATGTGCATGAGTGTATTGCTTGCATATGTGTAAGTGTACAGGTGTGCAGTGCCTGTGGAGGTCAGAAGAAGGTGTCAGATCCCCTGGAACTGGAGTTATGGATTGTTGTCAGCTCCATGTGAGTGCTGAGAATTGAACCCAAGTCCTCTGCAGGAGCAGTCAGACCTCTTTAAAAATTTCTTTTGAATTTTTTTGTTATTATTATCCCAAAGAAAGGTGATTTTTAAAACATTTTCCCCAGAAATAACCTGAAGCAGGTTACACATAAATATATACACAATGAAGTTTAAGGGGAGAAGGGGAATAGGAGTAAGAAATCAAAGACCAAAGGATTTACTAACATGGGGTCAACTTTGGTGGAATAATGAAGGTTTCTATTAGCTCTATTCTTTTTTTTTTTTTTTAATCCTAAGGAGTTTATTGGGCTTGCTAACAAGCATAGGTGGGGGTTTATTTACAGAAGAGTGGGCACCCCCATTTACTGTTGCACTGGAAAGTCCACACTCAAATATAGACCCTGTGACTTCCCAACAGCCACACAAAATGGTGAAAGAGGTGCTGCATAGTGTTCTTAACACTAACAGAGCTCTTAACCACTGAGCCATCTGTCCAGCCCCAGTTATTACTGAATTGGTAAAGGTTAAAACTCCTTCTACTAGAGAGCCATCAGGCAAACCAAATCTGAGTAGTATCAAGGATAAACAAAATATTTGCTTTGACCTTTGTTAGAGGCCCTGTAAGTGGGAACTTAGAAAGGACTTGTGAGGATTCTTTCTAGTCTCCAGAACTTTTAAAAAAATAGGTTGGCCCACAGAGGAATCACTTCCTCTATGCTTCCAAGTGAAGCCAACCATGGTTGAGCAGGACCTTTGACTTATCTTCACATAGGCGGAACTGGTAAAAGAAAGGAGCCAGGGGCTCCTCCCAAGCCCATGTGACTCCTGAGGAACAGGTCCTCAAATGACCTTAAGAGTAAAAATAAATTGGTTTATCTGGGCCAACTGTATGGCCTTAAACATCCAAAAGGAAAGTATAACCAAAGATTAAAGGGGTCAATATAATTTCTTAAGAGTCCTTATGCATAGCTAAAGGCTACATAACAAGCAACAATGCCAGATAGGAGATACCTTCTTTTGAGTTGTTGGCCAGGGTGACCAAAGGGACTCCCAAACAATAACCCAGCACAGAACTGGGAAAATGAACAGCAGACCCTAATCTTATCTAAAGGAATATTGACAACTGATTGCTGCTAGAAGAGGAACAGCTGACCCTCCTAAAACAAAGACCTCTAGATAGGCTGACTAGATTCACCAGAAGGGCAAGTAGTGGGGATTAGCTGTGGTGCCCACAACACAGCAGACAGTAGCAGGGATATCAGAATATAAGGGCTCTAGTGGAGGGAGGGAGGCTATGGGAGGGTACCAACTGAGAAGCGGGTGTATAGTTGAATAAGATGGTTTGGGATGTTCTGTGAAATATATATACACACACACACAAAAATCATCAAAATTTTAAAAAATGTACTATATTTGAGGAGGAAGCATGGAAATTTACGTCATGCTAATTAGTAGAGGTGATAAACATTACCATTGAAACCCACCTGATGACTTCATAGACGTACACAGGCACCAAGGGTCCAAGTACAACCAATTATGACTAGTAATAATCAGATGCATACAGGAGATGCATGCACCAACATCTCAGCGTTAGTAGCAAAAACAATGTCTTTCTGCAAGGAACAATATATTCTCAAATGAAATGGAGATCTTTTTTAAAGGTTAAAAACTCGTTCTATTTTATGTCTTACTGGGCTTATACTGTGTTCAATATTGTATAACTGTATTAGCTTATCTGTGAACCTAGAAACTTGCACCCAATTGTGAAAGAGATGTACCTCTTTCTCTGGATTGTTTTACTGGATATGTTAAATCTGTAGTGAAATGCTTCTTCTAATCATGTAGTTATTAACAATTAAAAAAATAACGATTAAAAAAATAATAGGAATTAGTAGATGTGAAAAACATTACCATTGAAATC
>NW_008332515.1:42224-48733 GCF_000622305.1 Nannospalax galili
GATATATAGAGATTAGAAACGCATGTGCAAACATCTTAATGTCAATTGCATTGAAAATGAATTTTTCTTTATGAAATTGTGTATTTTACCAATGAAATGGAGATATTGTTGTAAAGGTTAAAAGCTCATTTAATTTTATGTCTTATAGGGTTTATACTAAGTACAATATTGTATAACTGTAATAATTCAACTGTAAACCTAAAAATTTACAGCCAATTTTGAAAGAGATGCATCTTAGCTCAGAAAATTGTTATTGAATATGTCAATGCTGTTGTAATGAAATGCTTCTTCTAAGTATGTGATTATTAAATAATTAACTGGAAAAAAAGAGACTTTTAAAAGAGAAAAAAATTTAAAATAAAATTTTTTTAAAAATGAAAAAAAGATTGGCCTATATTATAATAGAAGAGACTTATTTGCCACTGATAATAGTTTTTAACCGAGAAAAGTATTTTTCTGAAACACAAAGGTTTCCAAGTCTTTAACCTAAAGACCTTCACAGCGGAGGGGTCAGGGCTTATTGCTGCCCCTGCATTTATAGGCTCATTTCAATGCTAATGAATTCTTCCACAAGCTGATTTGTTCCTTCTAATGTGTGCTTTAAACACATAGTCACTAATCCCTTAGATCTAAACTAGAGTTTCGTGAAAGGACTTAAATCAAGATTTATTCTTATAGAGCAGGAAGGTGAGGGTTTTGAAAGGATCAGACAAAATTGCCAGAGGGCAAAATGAGAAAGCACTTCAGAGGCTGTTTTTTGTTTGTTTGTTTGTTTTTTGCTTGTTTGTGTGGTGCTGGGGGTTGAACCCAGAGTCTCAGGAATATTAGTCCAGCACCTCGGATGGAGCCCCACACCCACCCTACTAGCCTGTTATTTAAAAATTCCAGAGTGCCTCTGTCATCCCAGCGTTTGGGAACCTAAGGACTGAAGATAGGAGGCCTGGGAGTTCAACGTCAGCCTGGACTATGAGGTTCTTAAAAATGGAAAATAAGTATCAGCACCTTCCCTCCAACAACTACACACCAAAACTCAAAGTAGAATACTGCCTATTTTTGACCAGTGACTCAATTTTTTCAGAAGTCTAATTTCTTTTCAAACTTTGACGTTCATCAGAACCACCAGTAAATCTTGTTGAAATGAAGACTGGCTTAGGGGTGCATTTAACAAGTTCCCAGGTGGACCACTTCTGTTGTCGGAGTCACACCATGCAGGTAGATTGAGGAGCGTGCTTACCCCCCCAAAGGCTAGCCTGGAGCAGCCTCAACGCGGTGCCTCCTGGCGGGCTAGGGCTGCCCTTTCTTCAGGTTTAAGCCAACAAAGTTTACTGGGGACTTTTCCTCCTCTCAGCAACCCAGTGAAGCAGGCGCTTATTTTCTTTATTCTACAGATGAAACAGGCTCAAATCATGAGCTTTGCAGAAGTGAGCCCAGGTCCCTTTGGTCACTCCACTGTGGCCCACACTTTGCTGAGCTCTGCAGTGGTTGGGACCGGCTGTCGGGTGCAGATCCCCGCCAGATACACGTGGAGTCCTTGTATATTTTCGGGAGAACTTGCTCTTTGACCCTGCAGGGAAACAGTTTTTGAGAGCACCCTAAACCTCCTTGGCTGGTTTAGGTCCGAGTTGCGTAAGGTGATTCCGGGGAGAGTCTTGCAGTCCGCGATCGAGCTGGCTCACCCCACGGCCCACAGCATAACATAACCCGGAGGCGGGTCCCCCCGCGCGCCCCTCACCCCTGGCGGAGCCCCAGCGCAGAGGGGATCCTGGGACGAGTCCGGGTCGCTTGCCCCGCAGCGCAGCCCGCGGGGCTGGCGGGGCTGCAGGGCCGGGACGTTTCGGAGGCCGGGCGGTGGGATCTCCCGGGTGACTCTGTCCCGCCGGCGCTGCCCAGCGCCCAGCCCCCGCGGAGCCTCCGCCCCGTGCGCTCCCCGCCCCTCGGTCGCACCGACTAGGAGCCTGGGGCCGGGGAAGGGGCCGCGGCTCAGCGGTATGACTCGCCGCCAGCGCCGCAGCTCTCCCCGAGAGGTGAGGACCCGGGACTGCGCCGAGGGCTGCGGAGTGCGGGCGCCCGGTCCCCGACGGGTCCCCTGTACTCTTCGCGGGTGCTGCAACCCCCTGATTCCCTTGGCCGGGTGTGGGAGCTCAGTTCCCGCTCTTCCCGCTTTCCGATCCGGTTGTGCCCGGCATCCTTCGAGGTAGGGTAGCGGAGCAGCGGGGTTGGAGCCTGGGGAGGACCCGGACTGGACGCTCCATTCTCCTCTGCCCCTAAATCTGGCCACCTGTTGGGTTAGGGAGGGATGCACGTGCCCAGGGCCCTGTCTGTACCCTGCGGGGTTCAGACTGAGTTTCGGGGCAGGTGGCTGGAGAGGGAGTGCCTTTGATCTCGGTTTCCTGCGGTTTCCAGATGCACACTTGCCATGCAAGACAGATCGCCTTTCCCTCGGATTCTCTCGGTTCCTTGCTTTTCACCCTCCCCTACTCCCTAAAATGTTTATCACATTATGTGGTCTGTTAAAAACACATCCGACTTGCACGTTTTTAATGAATTAAACTTAATTTCTCTAGTTGATTCTTACCCACTAAGAAAAACAGCCGCGTCTCTAGTGCGAACTGGCAATTCAGCATTTTAAATGTCTCGCGTTCAACTGGCCTCTGGTTAGTTCTTCCTGACTTTGTTGAGAGCTGGGTACTCCAGCCGCCCTGCTGACTTACTGGAAGGAAAATCTTCAGGTCTACCAAGTTCAGGAACACTCTGTCGCTACAGGTATCTGAGCTAAGTTTTTAAAATTGTCAGTAGGTGTATAAATTTGTCACTTCTCCACAGTCGTAAAAACTAGGGCTAATGGTGTTCCAGAAATCCACGGAAACCCAGCCTGTATCTGTTGAAAATATGAACTGTAGAACTGAGCTGCTGAGTGACTGGACTCGATCATTTACACTCACATGGTCGATTATTATCTACTAGATTCAAACCCTTCACTTACACAGCCTGGGAAGCTCAGAACTAGATGTGCAAGAATTGGTGAAATTCATGACTTTTTGTTTTTTGGAGACAGGACCTCCCAATAATCCTAGCTTGCCTGGAACTTGTTATATAGAAAGCAGGCTGGCCTTCATCTCAGAGATATCTGCCTGCCTCTGCCTCCTGAGTGCTGGGACTGAAGGCATGTGCCACTGGGCTTATGTCTAATGGAAATTCACCAGACTGAAGCTCAGCTTTCTCACTGCCTGGGGGTTAGTTTTCAGGGCACTTTGCCTCTAGGCATTTGAACAAAGATGGTATGACCAGACAGACCCAAACATGATTTTCCTCTTCTTGTTTTTTATTTATCTATTTTTAAACTGGGAGGATGCTAAAATAGATGACAGAAGTCCATTTTCTTAAACTGCCTTTGTTGTGCAATTGCTAAAAATAGGAATCTTTAAGCCTGGCCATGGTGGTACACACTTATAATTCCAGCACTCTGGAGATAGAGTTGGAAGAATTTGGGGGAGTTCGAGGCCAGCCTGGGCTACATAATGAATATCAGGTCAGCCAGAACTACCTAACAAGACCCAGTTTCACAAAGTGGAAGGAAGGAAAGAAGGAAGAAAGGAAAAAGGCAATCCTTAATTTTAAACAATATTTTATGCTCTTATATTACAATGAACATGCTGATACCTCCAAGGTGAACTCACAGAAGAGACAAAATATTCAAAGTAGGTGGGAATAAGCTTACCACACTTGTAGATCCTTCTGATTGTGTGATCATTATGGAGATTGGTTAGAGCTGAAGGCATGATTTGTGGAGTTGTCTTGAGAAACATGGCTCAGACGTTTGTGGTGATTAGCACCATGATCTAACAGAAGTCATGGCTTAAATTTTAAAACAATTTTGGGCTGACTTAGCTAGTACCGTTGCAACACACTGCATATTTTTTGATGTAGTTCAATTAAGCAGATATTTTTTGAGTGTGTACTCATTGCCTGGTGCTGTGTTGGGCATTTGGGATATGTCAGTGAACAGAGCAAAGAACTTTGCTTCTGTGACGTTCAACTTGCAATTCATTCATCAGAATTTCCCTAGGACTCTGTTAGGCAGATAGAAGAGAATTTCAGTTTTGCCCACAGAAGGGAAACAAATACAGATGTTCTTTCCTTCTGATGCCATGGTCTTGTTGGTCATATAATCATAGGAAACAGGGGCTGGAGAGATGGCTCAGTGGGTAAGGGCACTGACTGCTCTTGTAGAGGACCTGGGTTTGATTCCCAACACCCACATGGTAGCTATGATGTCCTTAACTCCAATTCTAGGGGAATCCAAAGCCCTCTTCTGACCTCTGTGGCATTGCATGAAACGGGTGCACGCACATACATGCAGGCAAGTACACTCATACACACAAAAAAAGAAATAAAATATTAAAAAAATAATCATAGGAAACAAACTCTCAATGTTGCTTTGGCTTTTATGGATGGCTTTTTACTGTTATGTGAATAGCAGTTCCCACATGTGGCTATCTAAAGTATACACATTTGTAGAGACATTGTAACTTTAAGCATAGTGAAGCACAGGAAGATTACTTTTCTCAGAAGTGTTACCATGATAGTGTTAGAGATTGTAATAGCAGTAGCTTGTAAGACATAGATGGCTTTTCTTTCTTTACTTAGGTGGCGTCCTGTTTTTGCTCACTTTCCATGTTGTTCCCCACTCTTCTCCATATTCATAGGCTGCACGGTGTTGTGACTTACTGATAAACCTGTCACCGTGGTAGTTTTTCTTTTTGAACCACACATTCTAGTTTTAAGCCAGTCATTAATTCTCTCCATTGCATTTTTTTTCAAATAGCCGTGTTTGCAAGCTCAGGCATGTTTGTTATTTTTAATAATGTCTTATCTAAATGAACTTGGCAGATTTTGGTCATAGAAATCAAAAAGCCAGTGTTGGGGTTGTTTTTGCAGTCTTAATCATCTGTTTTCTTTTAAAATTTGCCAAACTGGAAGCTATTTTCTTATGAGTACCTTTTATGCATATCTAAAAACTCAGCCATTACCATGGCATAATTTGATTGAGAAAAACCAGATCACAATTGAAGATGTTGGAGGATTTGAGCACATAGATTCTCTGTCTCCGTTATGTGTGAGTGCATGTGTATATGCAGGTATGCTTGCCCATGAGGGTGTGAGTGGAGGTCAGAGACTGACATCTGGAGGTCTTCTTCAGTTGCTTTTCCACCTTATGTGTGTTGAGGCAGCATCTCTCACTGACTTGGAGCTTGCCTTTTAGGATAGACTGTCTGTCTGGATCTACCTGTCTCCACTCCTGAGCTCTGGGCTTACAGACAAGCACTGTCACACATGTGTTTTTACCTGAGTGCTGCGGATTTTAATTTAGATCCTCATACTTGAACATCAAGCATTTTACCCACTGAGCCATCTCCATAGCCCCTCTGTGTCTATTTTTAATTCTCTCTACATTAAAGGTTAGCAGGAAGCATTATTATCTAACAGTATATTATTTAAAGGTGGTCTTTGTTGAATACTTGGGTCACAATTCTGATACCTGCTAGGCACCCAGAATACTTGTTTTCTTTATCCACTTGTTACTTTGCTCCATCATAGATGGTCCAGGGGAGTGAGCTGTAGCAGCTAGGTAGAATGCTGCAGGTCATTAATTAAGTAATCAATCAATAAACTCATTAATTTGATTGAATAAATACTTATTAAACTTTCATTGATCATTTGTGTAAGGATTTATGTGGATTGCCTTTTGAGCCTCTTCTGTTTTACTGGTGGCAGGAAGGCCACAAAGATACAGAAGGAGCAGCGAAGGCAGAAGCAGTTCCAGCCTGGTTTGGAAGAAAAGACGTTGCAGGGTTATCTGTGCTACCGTAAGACAGAGAGAGAGCTTGGAAATTATTTATTTATTTATTTATTTATTTATTTATTTATTTATTTATTTCATCTATCTATCTATCTATCTATCATCTATCTATCTATCTATCATCTATCTATTTATTTATTTATTTTCATTAATTTTTAATTGAATTTGATCATATTTAGACCCCCTCCTCTACCTGGAGCCCCCCAACTCCTCCTCCGGATTTCGTGCATTCTTCTATATATATGTTAAGGCCTATCAAGTCAAGACTGGTACCCAAATATCCTTTGGTGTTAGTCCATCCATTAGAGCCTAGTCAACCTATGTAGTGTCACTCCCTTAAAGATCAACTCCCCTTCTCTCAGCAGTGATCACTTACCAATAGTTTCTCAACTAAGGTTGGAGCTTCTTACCATTTCTTCACTTCTATGCCAGGTTTTTATCTGGTTTGAGTTTGCATGAATCTTGTGCATGCTATCACCATTGCTATAAGTTCATGTGAACAAGTTCCCAGCCATGTGGAAAACTTTACTTGTGGTCACCTACCATCCCTGGCTCTTAAAGTCTTTCCATGTATTTCTTTCTAAGTTTATTATGCTTATAAAACCTACTTTGATAAAAGTTAATATATATAAGCACATATGCACATTTA
>NW_008332515.1:48897-51159 GCF_000622305.1 Nannospalax galili
ATATATCACACTGTGGGAGTCCTTTAAGTGGTCTCTCAAGGTGTAACACATTTTCACTGCAAAGCGCAAAATCTTTAAGTGGGCAGCATCATCAACACGCGATTCCATGGGGAGTTGTTACCTGACTGGGAAACTTGAATTTTCAATTGTGTTTTTCACTGTTTAAATAGTCCTCTGTGCTGTAGGCTTTGTAGGTAGTTTGGAAATTTGAAGGAAGAACAGAAACTATGCAAACACTATGAACAATTAAGGGTTAGGGAAAACTTTAAAAAAATATTTTATTTATTATGTTATCATTTTATGTGTATGAGTACATTTCTTGTATGTATATAAATGCACCCATGTCATGCAATACCCTTGGAGGTCAGAAGAAAAAGTTGGATTCCCTGGAACTGGAGTTACAGACAGTTGTTAGCTGCCAGTTGTGGGTGCTGGGAATTGAACTTGGGTCCTCTACAAGAACAGTCAGTGCTCTTAATCACTGAGCCATCTCTCCATCCCCTAGGGAAATCTTTATAGAGAACATTTCTGAGCTTCTCCTTGAAAGATGAACAGCATGGTAAAGCTTTTATTAAAAAAAAAAAAGATAAACCTGCTTTATGGGACTATTCTTACTTCTCTTTTGTTTTTCTTTTGCAGTACTGGGGCTTGAACTCCACACTTCTCTTTTTAGATAAACACTGAACTCTCAGCTCCATTTACTTTTTTTTAAATAGCTTTTTTAAAAATTAATTTTTGTGAACTTTGTATATTTTGATTGTATTTAGATCCCCTCCTTTATCTGAACCCCACCCCACTTACTATCCTGCTGGGGGTTTGAACCCATGACCCCAGGCGAGGTGAGGATTGGGGATGAGTAAGCATGCCGTTCACCAGCCCAAGTCACCCCCATTACCCGTGGACACTCAGATGCAATGGGGGAGTCTTAGGCAGAGATTCATTTTATTGCAGGTGTCACAAAGCTTATAAAGGCACTTGGAACTCGCCCCCGTGCCCTGCCAAGTGTGTATCTTAAGGATGGTCATGTGCTGATCATGCACTCCTCAGCAGTGTGGAAGTATTCTTCAGACTTTCAAAGCAAGCCAGGCTGCGCCCCCAGTAACTTCCTTTCAGACCTATGCAAGGTGGGGCCTTTAGGTCCCCACATATCCCCCTTTTTATTTTTATTTTAAGGCCGGACTGACTTTATTTCATGGGTCACCCACCTCATAGGCGGCTCCCTGAGGAGAAATGGCTATCTCCTTCCTCTAATCCTATGCATTTTTGCCTGTCTTAGGTTGTGTCACCTCTGATCAAGCCTTGCCCGTCATTGGATCATGCACCTGGCCATGTGCATGTCCTGTCTTAGGAGTACTTGTCATGAGACATCTTACCCATCTTTGGCTAAAAATGCGTCATGATTAAGGACAGCCCAGGACAGCCTTAGTCTCTGCCTAACTTGGTTAGCCAAGCGTGGGCAACTGGAGGGGGTCCTGGGGAAGTCCGTAATCATGAGGAGGTGGGCTGTGGAAGTTCCAAGGGTCCTTTGTCGCCGAATTATCTGGTAAAGACACTTAAAGATAAGCATTATCAAGAGAAACAAAGCAAGTCATGGCATAGGACAAGTTGAAATACTTCTGGGACCATGTACCTTTTAGTCAATCAGCAAGTTGTCAAAGAGGCTGCAATGAAGTCAAGGAACTGAGTCCTTTACCTCAGATGGATACAAATAAAGAGGGGAATTTTGTCTCGTGAACTATTGTTCATGGACCATCATGCTAGTCAGTCGGATCCTGGCCTACCCACTTAAGGTTTTTTGCAGGCACCCATATGGGGTTTGAATCTCCTGTAGGGTGGACACACCCAAAGCCTCGACCCATGATTAGCAACGGATCTGGCTCTTTCCATTGCCCGGTGATGGGATCTTTCCATCTTACCTGTACCTCAGGTCTCTGCTCCTGTAGTCACCAATGCTTCTGAAACCGGGATTCCAACTTATTTTTTTGAAAATTAAGAACATTAATAGTGAATAAGGCCATACCCAACTGTTGGTGGGGGCTTATTCCCCCTTTTTGTTTTTGTAGGTTTTGATTGTTGCAAAGCACTGGAGAAAAAGAGCCAAAAGGAGTATAGTGTGTGAGATCCATTTGCCATAAGGAATTGGGCTTGAGTCCCCTAGGGTTTACCCCTGGCTATTGCAGAGGCAGTACCTGTAGAAAGGGTTGACAAGACTTACAGGTATGTGCAATCTTTTTTAGGTCCTTGATGGGAACTTGAGGGAAA
>NW_008332515.1:51392-77678 GCF_000622305.1 Nannospalax galili
ATGCTGTAGGAAAATAGGGGCTTTTCTCTTTTTAAGGAGCATACAGGTCCAAATACTGTCAGAAAACAATGGCCATGAGTTCCTTGAATTGAGCTGTTTTTTTGTTTTTTCCACATCTGCCCCAGTCAGTGAAAACATTGTAGGCTTTACTAAGAGCTCCCTAGGCCCGGGATTTGGCAAGTGGTGCTGCCCTGTGGGGCTGTATCACTTGGGAGCGGGGTGGTTTCCTGGCCACCCACAGAACTGAAGGGGTGGGGCCCCTCCCTGAGCCACCTTCCCCGGGGCCTTACAGCCAAAGGTCTTTTTTTAAAATTTTTTAATTCTATTTTTTATTTTAAATGTGCCCGGCAGCCACCGTGTCTTTCACACGAGCCCTGACTCACACAGGTTGCAGTTGCATGAGCCCCTGACTCCCGCCGGTTGCTGGCTGTGGGGGAGGGCCTGCACGCGTTAGTTCAAGGTGGGTGGGGTGAGTGGCTTTTGCCGCTGACCCCATGCACTCCACTCTGCCCTGCCCTTCTGCCTGGGAGGCTCTGAAGCTGGCCAGGGTATGCTGGAGGTGCAGCTTGTTACTTTGGCCGCATTTGGGTTCACTTCTGTTGCATCTCTGTCTTCTTCCTCAAACCCTTCCCATGATTCCCATGTATCCCAAGTAAAAACATTAGCCCCAAGTAGCCAGGGAGCCAAATGAATTGCCTCTGCCCAAACATTTTGAGCTACGGGATCTGACAAATCCAATCCCCTGCTTTTAAGCATATCTCTCAGCGCTTTAAGAGCTGGGTCTTCAAACTTAAAAATTGCGTTACCCATTTTTTAGGGTCTTGGTTACCCTGAACCTCCTCGATTGGCCCCAATCCGTTTTAGTTTCTTCTTCTTTCTTTTCTTCTTTTCACCTTCCTTCAAGCGCCACGTTGAGCTCCACATGCCGGGAGTTCGAACCCACGACCCCCGGCGAGGTGAGGATTGGGGATGAGTAAGCACGCCATTCACCAGCCCACACTGCCCCCATTACCCGGGGGCACTCAGACACAACGGGGAGTGTTAGGCAGAGACTCATTTTATTGCAGGTGTTACAAAGCTTATGAAGGCACCTGGAACTCCCCCCCGCCCCAGGGTGTATCTTAAGGATGATCATGCGCTGATCATGCACTCCTCAGCAGTGTGGAAGTATTCTTCAGACTTTCAAAGCAAGCCAGACCGCGCCCCCAGTAACTTCCTTTCAGACCTATGCAAGGTGGGGCCTTCAGGTCCCCACACTATCCCCTGCCCAATTCCATCTATTCTCTCCCCCACACACAGAGTCAAATTTGTGTCCCCAAATGCCCTTTGATATGGGTTCATCCACTGGAGCCTGGTCACCCTTTAATGAGAATGACTCTCCCTTTACTTGCTTCTTTTTGAAGACAGATAGAGATAGACTTTCTTTTAGGGCTGAGTCTGTGTTGGGTTTTACAACAGACATATTCCTTCTGTACCTTACTGCGTGTATCCTCCTCTGTCCTGTGTAATGGAATACTGACCAACAGTGAAACAACCCTCTGGGCTGACCAGTGCTCTCCTTCCCATCTGAAATACATACTGATTGTTGCTCAGAGCAGAGATTATTATGGAATATCACTGTAGTAAGATGCTATGCGATGCTCTTTCTCGCTCAGGTGTGTGCTTACACTGGGCTGTTTGGCCATGGTCTGTGTATGCCAGTTATGCTTGTTATAATTTTATAACTAAATTAAGTAGTACATGAACTATTGTAATGACAGTGCCAAACAAAGAATGCTACTGCTGTGAAAAGTAAGATGATTGCTGGCTGGGCCCATTTGTTAACCACCTTCAGGTTAATATAATGTACTACCTGAGATAATTAACTTATAAAGAGAAAGGGTATGTTTTAGCTTACAGTTTTGGAAATTACAGTCCATTGCTGTGTGCTCATGTAGGGGGTGCATGGTAGTGACTGGGAACACATGGCAAGGAATGCTGCTTGCCTTATGGAAGCAAAAATAGAGGATGCATAGAGTCTCACAATACTGTTCAAAAGCACAGCTCCAGTTACCTGAGATCCTATGAGGCACTACCTCCCAATGGTCCCACTGCTTTCCATCAGCATTGCCCTGGAGACCAAGCCTTTAACTCAGGGACTTTTGGGGGACATCAAATAATCAGATTACAGCAGCTCATGAAGGAACATTGAAGGAACATTAACATGGGAACTTGAGAACATGGGGCAAAAGAAGCCAGATCAAAGGCTACCAGATGACTGCAGGTGTTGCAACAGGCAAATCTACAGAGACCAAAAGTAGTAGGCAGAAGATGGAGGTGGGGGAGCTGGGTGACATTGATAATGGTGCAGGGCTTCTTTCTTGGGGTGATGCCTGTGGTCTGAAATTAGATAGTTGTACTGTTTGTAGGGATTATGATCAACTAAAAAGTCAATGAATTGTATACTTTAAAATGACTAAATTAGCAGGGCATGGTTGCATACACCTTTAATCACAGCAATGAGAAATCAGAGGCAGGCAAATCTTTGTGAGATAGAAGTCAACCTTGTCTACATAGCAAGTTTCAGGCCAGCTGGGGCTGTGGGGAGAGTCTGTCTCAGAACAAAACAAAATAAACAAGCAAACAAAAAAGGCTAAGTTAGAGTTGGGCACGTAGCTTAGTGGTAGAGCATTTGCTTAGCATGCCAAAGGCTCTGAGCTCAATCCTTGTCGACATAAGAAAAAGAAATCTAAAATGACCAAATTGGTGAAGCTGATGTAATGTGAATTTTATCTTGTGCCTTTTCGCTGCTATGTCACTGATTTCTTGATTACTGATGCCATTCCTATTCTGTCCTTGGAATATAGTCTGTCCATGGCTGCTCTGTCTCTTCTCATTTATAGAGTCTTGGGGAGGGAACTTCTAATTTGCCTCCCTATCCCAGAACTGAATTTTATTTCAGTTAAAAAAGAAAAGGGAGTGGGGATTTTATTTTTACTGTACTTTCCCAATATTGTATAGCTGACTACTCTTTGTCAAAGTTGTAGTTTATTCATGTTGCCTTTTTAAAGCTTTATGTTTTTTTAATTGTGCACATATGTGTGTGTTCACGTGTGTATGTGTACACACATATGTGTAGAATAGTCTCAGGTTAGAGAATAGTCTCAGGTGTCACATTCAGGCACAGCCCAGTAGGTAGAGCACTTGCCTTGCAAGCAAAAAATCATATCAAACCTCCCATAACAAATGTAAAAAAAATCTGTGGATGGTGGTGTGCACCTGAATCCCAGGGCTGGGGAGGAGAGGAAAGGTGGGTCTCAGGCTCACTGAACAGCCAGTCCAGCATATTTAGTGAGTTCTAGGCCAGTGAGAGACCCTGTCTCAAAAAAAAAAAAAAAAAAAAAGATGAATGGGGCCTGATGACTAACATCTGAGATTATCCCCTGTAAACAAGCACACACACAGACACACAGACACACAGACACACAGACACACAGACACACAGACACACAGACACACAGACAGACAGACAGACAGACACACACACACACACACAGGCTATAAAGCGTAAAAAAGACAGTATGAGTAAACTTCTACTTAAGCATAGGGCAATCAGCTATAAAATATTGGAAAAGTACAATAAAAAATACCTAGGATTTTGCATCCAGCTATTTTTCCAAGATTCTTTAAAGTCCTGCTCCACTTTTAAAAGAAACAGAAGAAATATAGGTCTAAAGATTAGTGAATTAATTATTTTTATGTTTGTTTTTATTTTTTGTTTTTTTGAGACAAGGTCTCCCTGTAGCCCCAGCTGGCCTGGCACTCACTGTGGAGACCAGGCTGACCTTGATCACACAGATTCGCCTGCCTCTGTCTCTCAAGTGTTGGGATTAAGGGCATGTTCTATCACATCCAGCTCTTGTTTATGTAACAAAAACTGAAATAAGATGTTTGAAATGATTGTGTCGACTTTTCTACTTTGTTCTAGTGGCTTCAGTTGAGAGCTTCTGTGTTTCCACAGCATTTCCTGGAAATAACTCACATTTTGGCATCTGCATGAACTTCTCTGTTTATGAGCCCCTTGTGGCTACAGAATTATGCACTTAAGTTTACAGCAACCTGAGCCCAGTCTTCAAACTTCTAAATTATCCTAAAAATCATGTGTCTCTCTCCAAACCCTGGGTGGTGGCTCTCTGACTTGTGTGTGTGCACAGAGCAGCAACATAATATGCTATCTACAGCAGTCCTTAAAACTTAGCACACCAGGGGCTAGAGAGATGGCTCAGCGGTTAAGAGCACTGGCTACTCTTGCAGAGGATCCGGGTTTGCTTCCCAGTCCCTACACAGAGGCTTACCACTGTAACTCCAGTTTCAGGGGATCTGACACCTTTTTCTGATCTCCTAGGGCATTGCATGACACAGGTGCACTTATACACATGTAGACATACACTCATATACATAAAAAATTAAAAAATAAATATTTAAAAAAACTTAGCACCCCAAACCTTCACAGACAATAATTTGTCAATGTGTTCTTGAGCACGGTTCACCATTTTGTGGTTTGACACAGTACAAAGAGAGTAATTACTTTGGGGGGGGCAACTAATACTGTTTTAGCAACTCTGCTTTGCTTGATGAAATACTTTCCATGGAAATGAGCTCGTAGTTTTCTATTGAAACCAGCTGTATTTCTTGAAACAGCAATTCCGGCTCTCTGAATCTGTAACATCAAAACAGTCACATCATGGCCCATGAAGGAACCACCAAAAAAATACAAGTTTTGTACTTACAACAGAAGCAAAACTGTTTCAAGAAAGAGTGGTATTTTTGTATCAGCCAGACAGCTACAAAAAGCCAGTTTTAACTGTCAATATTAAATAGTTACAAATGGGAGTAGTTCAGACTCAAGGCATAACTGGTATAAAAAGATGCAGTGTGTTCAGGTTGATGCCTGACACCTCTTTAGCTGTAGGTCATTTGATTCAAGGCTCCATGGTGGTGGTTCTTGGTGCTGGGAATATATTAGCATGACTCAGGGAGGAACGAATATATGATGTCCCCGCACTAAAAATTCCAATTAAGTAGGTTTGGGGTGGTCAGGGCAGCAGTAGTTTTTGAATTTCCATTTTGAAGTTTATGTGTATCCAGGCCTGAGGACTATTGATTGATATAATATCTAATACTTTTATGCTTCCTCAGAAAAAATTATTAAAACAAATCGTTGCTATGGTATCTTCTAAACATGTCTCTTTTTTGGTATTTTTTAAACATGTCTGAGAAAAATTAAATGGGATTTTTTTCCTTTTCACTTTTTTGAAAAAAATTACTTTGTCTATACAGTGCCTTTTCAGTATTAGGAAGCCTTGCTTATCAGTTCAATTAATATTTACTGATTTTCATTCTCTTTGTAATTTACTAAGCTTATGTTTATGTAATGTCAAAACAAATCAATGATATCAGGCTGTTTTCTTTTGCTGTAACAAAACTAACTGAAATTGGATACTTTGCAAAGAAAAAGGTTTATTCAGCTGACAATTATGGAAGTTAAAAGTCCAAGACCAGGTAGCATCATCTGTTTAGTCTCTGATAGGATCTGTTTGGCTATTCACGTCATGGTGGATGGCATCAGGGTGGGATTGTATGTGAGATGGAGTGGTCACAGGAGGAGACAGGCAGAAGACCAGGGAAAGATTTGGGGCAGGGCTTGCTCTTTCTAAGAATCCATTCTTTCAACAACTAACTCAGTCCTTTCCAAGATCTTCCTGTGACCTAAGTGTCTCTGCTAGACTCTACCTCTTGGCAGTTCTGCCTCCTCTCACATTGCCACACTGAGGACCTGTGAACCTTTGGGGACAAATCTCATTCAACCATAGCACCAACCAAACCAAATAATCACAAGTGACCAACCAATTAATTTGCCAACCTTTTCCCCCATGTTTTTGTTGATAGACAAACTCCCTCCCTTCCCTCCTCCTTCTATCCCTCCCTTCTCTCTTCATTCTCTTCTCCCCTCTCTCCCTTCTTTCTTTCTCCTTTGACAGGGTTTTTCTGTATAGCTAAGGGTGAGGCTGCCTGCAAAGTCACTATGGATCCCAGGCTAGCCCTATACTTTGATCCTCCTGCCTCCATTTCCTGAGTGCTGGGATTACAGGTGTGTGCCACCATGCCTGCCTTTGCTGTACGCTTCTTTAAATGGACTGTGTTGTGAACCTCAATGATCAAACTTATCTCTAGAAACTTTCCCTTCTATTTGAATGTATCAAAATTGGTTTTCAAAATACAGGACTTTTATATAAGAAAGATACTATATAGGACTTCTAAGAAAGACAGACAAAATACATTGTATGAAATTCTCAAAGAATCAATGCAATTTAAAAGAAAGAAAGAAAGAAAGAAAGAAAGAAAGAAAGAAAGAAAGAAAGAAAGAAAGAAGTGGGTTGGAGATATGGCTCAGTGGTTAAGAGCATTGACTGCTCTTGCAGAGGACCGGGTTTCATTACCAGCATCCACATGGTGGCTAACAACCATCTATAACTCCAGTTTCAGGGGATCCAACACTATTTTTGACCTCCACAGGCATTGCATGACATGGGTGCACTTGCACACATGCAGACAATATACTCATACACATAAAAAATAAAACATTTTTAAAAAAGAATTTTAAGTATTTACAAAGTTTGATTAATTTTAGGTTTTCTTCATCATTAGGCTTTACTGTCTTTGAGAAAAATGTGTTGATCTGATTAATATAGAACCTGAAACCTACTAAGTAAACTATTTAGAACTAACCTTGAGGCTGGGGATGTGGCTCAGTGGCAGAGTGCTTGCTTAGTATGCTTGAGATCCTGAGTTTGATTCTCAATACCAACAAAACAAAACAAGAGAAATGAACACAACAACCAAAAATACTTGCTAACTTATGTATTAAAAAGTAACAGCTTTGGGGCTGGAGAGATAGCTCAGTGGTTAAGAATACTGGTTGCTCTTGCAGAAGACCTGGGTTCGAATCCCAGCACCCACATGGCAGCTAACAACTGTCCATAACTCCAGTTCCAGGGGATCTGACAGCCTCTTCTTACCTCCACAGGCATTGCACGACACGGGTGCACTTACCTCCATGCAGGCAATACACGGATACACATAAAATGAAAATAATAAATAAAATATTTTAAAAAGAAACAGCTTCATGGATCTTGACTGGTGATATTTGAACTGGAGTCTCATGGAGCCCCCATGCCTGGGTAGGCTGGGGGATGGTGTCCGACTTCCAGCCTCAGGCTTCCTTCTGGGGCTCCTCCTTTCCAGCCTGAGCAGGTGTGCTAGACTGCACATGACAGGCTTCCAAGCGAGATTTTACTTGAACAAAGAGTCTCTTAGCCATAACGAGTTTTTAGCAACTGGACTATGTGTTTCTAAGTTTCTGCTCCTTTATTTTTGTCCTGTTTGGCTTATATTCTGGCAGGCCCTGTTTCTAGTTACTATTGTATCTATGTTGAAAAGTACAGGGAGACTTTGGTGTTAGTAACTATAAATTGGGGTCTGGGAGGAGGAGAGACATTAGAATTAGACATTAGAATTAGACATTCAGTGCAATAAAGACAGATTTGAAATTATCAGTACAGAGGCTGTGCCCAAGACATTTGTCTTACATGAGCTTGTTTATAGAGCAGTGACATAGTTGATAGTTAAAATACAAATTTTTGAGCAACAGCTGTGCTGAGCTGGGCTCTCTATGTTCATGTTAATCTAATGCAAAACCTGGGTCAATGAAGCTCACATTTCATGTTTTAATTTTTTGAGTTGTAGCTCACTGTGCCCTAGAACCCACTAGATAGCCTCAAACTATGGTCCTCCTGCTTCAGCCTCCCAGGTACAGAGATTATAGGCATAAGTCACTACACCCAGCTTATGTTTTAATTTTTTATTCCCTGCCAATATACTTGTTTATAACTGTCAAAGGAGTTGGATCATATGTGCTAATATGTGTGTAGGGATGTGAACAGTAGCTGGTGAGGTCAAGAGCAAGGGGGCAAAGACGCTTCTTTTCTCTGAAAACCCTGAGCCCTGCACATATCTAGAGTCCCTTCTGTATGTATATTAGAGAATGGGAGGATAAACTAGAGTGGTTAACTAATGGCTTTGGCCATTGACATGCTCATTGTGATATTTCTGATTATAGTTTCATTTTTAAGGATTAATTTTACTTATATTTACGTGTATGTCCATCTGTGTAAATGTGCATGTGTGTCTGCTGGAGGAGACCAGAAAAGGACTTTGCAAGCAGTTGTGTACATCCTGACATGGATGTTGGGAACCAAACTCAGGTCCTTTGCAAAAGCAGCAAGTGCTCTTAATCTCTGAGCCATTACTTCAGTCCTGAACTATGGTTTCTTCACTTTTAAAATTGAGATATTACTTATTACCCCTGTGTCTTAGTTCTCCTTTGTGGAAGGGAGGCTCTGAATGTGGTCTCACAGGGTTCTGGGATCAGTTCCCTTTCCTCCTGTATTTGTGACTCATTGTGTTCCATTGACCCAGACCCATTTATGCTGACCACCACCTGCTTGGCAAATTTAGTTGCAAGGCTTACCAGCCACCACTGCATTATACTTAATTTATTATATAAGTTTATATTTTAGAAAAAGTCAAATAACCAAGGCAAAGAATAAATAAGTGCTCTGGACAAGACACATGCTTAAAGCATCTTATTAGTAGTTTCCTTCCTTCCTTCCTTCCTTCCTTCCTTCCTTCCTTCCTTCCTTTCCTTCTTTAGGTTGACATCTTTATCTTCTGCATTAAAAAAAGGTAAAGCTCAGACAATCTATATGCTAACGTTAATAGAGATGAAGTTCTTACTAAAATTTCAAATGCAAATTTTATTTTCTAATAGAAGCGATATGACTAAAAAATGTGAAAATAGCTCGGTGAGTTCACCTCTTCACTGGGCAGATGATAACCGCATACTCAACATGGTCTAGGTGCTATGCCGGTTCTGAAGCTCCACAGGCCCCCACCTCAGGACACAAACACATTAAGCAACATGCATTACTCATCAGCCCTAGTTCTTGCTGTCGTAGTTTAGGACTGGAGGCACTTGAAGTTGCCTATGTGGGTCAAGCCATTAAGGAAATGTAGATTTTCAGAAGGAAGCATTTTAGACAGCAGGGACATGTACAAAGGTACTGGGGTGGAAAAGCATACTGTGTGTGAAAGCGTGGCTGATTCTTCACAGTGATGCTGCAGGTGCCATGCAGACTGCATAGCGAGGGTCCTAGAAAAGACCAGAAGGCAGATGGGAGCTAGAGGGTCTAGGGTCCTGCATATTATACTGACTTTTGATTTTCCTTTGTTTCTTAACATAGGGCTGAGGTAGGTGATAAAATTAACTTATGCTTCAGACAGATAACTCTGAATGAGGTTTTTAGAAAATCCCATCAGGTGATGAATTAGGAGTCTGTCGAACTGGGGCACATGAGAAGGAAGGCTAATGTTTCACAGTAATATGTTTATGTATATTCTTGGTGCTTAGTGTTCTGTGTGGCTTATAGTAGAGACACCTGGAAATTTGATATTCTGGGCAAGGAATCCAAATTTTGAGAACCATCTTCTAATAGGATCAGTTGAAATCACATGTCTGGATTGATTACCTGGGGAAAGTAGTAAGAGAGGAATGAAGCTGGTTAAAGAATGCGGAATAGCCACGCTGTGCTCACCTACACCCAGGCCTGTCGTGATCACTATACTTTTGTTTTTATACCCAGTCGTGCTTTGTGTTGGCCCCTTTCACTAGGTCAACTGTGAGGGCAGGGACTGTGTCTTATTCCCAGTGTCACTATTGTGACACAACTTCAGAGGGCGCTGTTTATAGGTCTGGGCTGTGTCTACACTGTACATAATGTTATTGAGGAGAGTTTCAGTGGTTCCTGCTCAAGCAGCCTTAGCAGCTGTCATAGGACCTGTGATGCCTTTAATATGGCTTGATTCCTCAGATACTCATGTGAAATTATGCCTCTTTATGAGGTATAAAGAGGTGGGCCACATGGGATCTTTAAAAGGCGATTAAAGTTATGTCTTCATGAAGTGATTAATTTGTCATGCAATTAATAGATGAATGGGTTATCTCCAGAGTGGATCTGCTATAAAACCCAGTTTTGCTAGGACTCTTGCCATATTCTATTTCTTAGCATTTTCTGTCCTAAACTTCCTCAGGCTTCTGCCAGCAAGGAAGCCATTGCCAGATGCAGTCCTTTGGTCTTGGACCAGACTTCTTTTTATTTTATGTCACCCAGGCTATGGTGTTGTATTATCAACAGAAAACAAATTTAAACAGTTCCTTGACATATGGTAAGCATCAAATTTGTTTGTTGAATAAATGCATAACATATCATGAGTGGTCAGAAAGAGCATGTAGCACAAGAAAGTAAAAGCTCCACAGGGAGGAAGGATAAACAGGAGAGACTCCTGTCATGGAAACCGGAGACCAGTTTCAATAAGGAGAGGGGCACAGCACAATAGAAAGGTCAGCTAATTAAGGATGACAGAATAACCAATAGATGTGAGGAGTCATTAGTGGTAATGCCAAAACCAGCTTGAATGCCACAAAAGGGAGGCTGGAAGAAAATGCCAGTCCATGGAGGTGGTAGGGACAAGGGGCAGGGAGAGACTAGCACAGGTCCAAAAGAGGCCTGGTTTGGGAAGGGAGGAAAATAATTGGTGGTAGTCAGGGAGGGTGATGAGGCTGAGCAGGGCACAGGGAGTGGGGGTGGGTTCTTTGCTCTGTTCTTTTCAGTCTAAGGAGACACAGGAAAAAGTCTGAGTTCAAAAGAGAGAAAAGGGAGATTAATGATAAAGGGACAAATATTTCTTTGAGGCATGAGGAGCATAGAAGAGGGCGTGTGTTGCGGGGGGGGGGGGGTCTGAATAAACTGGAGGGAGACGCCAAAGGAAAGGGAATGGAGAAGACATCCACAGGCCCGAGTTCTTTCTGCATAATAGGAACTCACATCTTTTAGGCACTTTCTACATTCCAAGCATTGTTAGAGTCACTTTTTACATATATGACCCATTAAATTCCCATGACAACCCTGTGAAGATAGATTATCTTAACTTTAAATCAAAACAAGCAAAACAGAACGGTTAAGCCATTTGCCTGAGAAACCCAGGACACAGAGCTCCTGAATGTGATGCTGTACTGCTGGAAACAAGGAGCACCTTGGATTTCAAATAACATGTGAGGAACTGGTACAGCATGGTTACTGAGTCAGGACACCCAGCACTTAGTCTCTGCTGGAATTCATCATCCATAGGCTGGGAGGTTTGTGCTAGCAAAACTTGCCTTGCCAGTTATAGGGGAAGAAAGGTTGGAAAGCTCAGATTAATGCCCAGTCAGGATTGGTGGTAGCTTGGGATGGGGGTGTGCCATGGTTCATACTGATTGTCAACTTGGTGGAATTCAGAATCATCGCGGAAACAAATTTCTGGACATGCCCATGAGTAATTTTCTAGATTAGGACAAGTGAGGTGGGAAGATCCACACTAAATGTCATGGGCACCTTTCCATTGGCTGGAGTCCTGGGTTGAGTGAAAGGAGAAAGTGAGCTGAGCACAAACATTCATCCCTCTGCTTCCTGACTGTGGATGCCATGTGACCAGTGGCCTCCTGCTCCTGCCACCACGCCTTTCATCATGTATCCTCTGGAATGTAAGGCAAAACAAACCCTTCCTTCCTTAGAGTGCTTTTGTCACAGCAATGAGATAAGTACTAATAATGTGTGTGAGCAGGAGAACAATTGAAGGAGGGCCTCATGAGCTCCAGCCTCTAAGGAGAAGTAAAAGAGAACAGGGCTAGTTAATGGGATGGGAGAAACTAGCAACAAGGGAGGAGCTTGTGGGCTCAAGACTGAAATTCAGGTGCAGTGGGAGCTACAGAGCTTGAGAACTGTGGAGGATGGAAGGTTTGACAGGGCTGCTCAATGCTCACAATAACCCTAGATTTCAGAAGAGTAAGGGTCTGATGATAGGCTGACTGTATGGATTTGTGGGTGCCTGGCTGAAACAGGTACATTTTACAGGACATAAGGGGGTCACAACTGAGGCTTTGATCACAAACATGCAAGACATATGTTAGCTAGACTGTCCCTGTCACTGGAGAATGAGACCTGATAACCCCGAGGGCTGGTCTGGACTTTTGAATACTGCAACTCAGTTGTGTATGGTTATAAGGAAAGATGTACAGATTAGCTGGTATCTTGTTGAAGAACAGTGAATAGCTTGTGTTTTGCACCGTAGTCTTTGAAAAATAACTTGATTGAATTGGCTACACAACACATTTCACAGATGACTTGAGATACTTTAGTAAAAACATTGTTATTGTTCTAAGAGGAGACTATGTCTCTGATGAAATCTTAACTCTCTTCCCCTTCTCTTCTTTTCTCCTGATGATGTATGATATGACACTCTCTAGGCAGAGAGAGGCAGCTGAACAGACCATCCGGTTTCCAGCTGTGGAGCTGTTATGACTTGTGGCGGCAGGGTCATGGGAGAGGGGCCAGAAGCTTCAGTGACATGAAGTGTGGTGTCCTCTGCTTCTATTGTCAGCCACATGGTGGGAAAGCAGCAATATGTGATCCCTCTGTGCAGCTGGACATACTATGATCTCTTTTTCTCCTCTGCCCAAGTGGGATTCCAAGAAAGCTGAATTGGGTTTGAATCAAGTGTGCACAGCCCCACATGAGACGCTATGGAGCTGTCGCATAGGGACAGCCATGTGGACCAGGTCTGACATCTGAGTGACATGAGCAGAAAATGAGTCAGGAAGGATGTTTGGGAATGCAAGGAACAGAAACCTAGATTTGGCCTGGCTTCTATGGAGGAGAACCTTGGAAGCCTTTGGTAAGACTTGGGTCACTGTTCTTCCTTAAGTGAGCCCATCACTATGAGAACAAAATTTTCAAATTGTTACAAGTTTTAAAAAATTGTCACAATATTTTTGGGGAGACAAGGTCTTGGTAAATAACCTAGGCTAGCCTGGGGGTGTAAGAGTGCCTCCCAAGTGTTGGAATTATAGGAGTGCACCATGCCTGGCTACCATAATTATTGATTAACCATTTTAAGTGGTTATAGTTCATGTCAGAGAGAAGGCTAGAGGATATGAGTATGAGGTTCAGTAATCTTGTCACAGGGAAAGAGCTTTGCAGGGTAGTCACATCATCAGTGTCAGTATTTCTGAGCAGTGTGAACTTATACAAGCCACCAGCTTTTGGGAGCCTTGCTTTTCTCTTAGAAGATTGTTGCAGGAATTCAAAGTACTTTATATAAACGCTAAGTAGCTATGCAAATGAGAGCTATTTACTTAATAATGACAATAACAACACTTGCTTTTACTGACCACTTAGATATGCCAGGTACTTGCTAAAGACTTAATCCAGACTCTTTATACTCACTAAGCACTATTACATCATGGCCATACTTAAGGAATTTGTGAAATGCATTATTTCCTGTTTCTTCCATGAAGCTGAGGTTGGAAGGTAAGAGTCAAAGACCAGAAGTAGGCTTAGTTTTCCCTGGGAGTTCATTTTCTTGGTTTATGTGAGAAAGTAGGAACAGTAAGCTATATGGCCTCAGTTCATTGCTTGTTCTGTCTCTATCTTTTGTTCAGTAATTCAGGAATCATTGTCCCTGGTGTGTGTGTGTGTGTGTGTGTGTGTGTGTGTGTGTGTATACATGTTTTTAAATATTTAATTTGTTGTTTTAATTTTTTATGTGTGTGAATGTATTGCCTGCATATGTGTAAATGCACCTGTGTTATGCAATGCCCAAATCAATTATTTTGATGTTGCAAATTGCCTTGCTTTAAGCAGCATTATGATGTTAGCTTTTTCCATATTTGGTTTATATTCTTATGATACATCTTCTTTAAGAAGAATAGCTAGGTAAAAGAGCTTAGCTTTAAAAAAGTATATATATATATATATACACACACACACACACACACATATATATATATATATATATGAGGAGAGAGAGAGGCTGATTAGTCCGTGGGTGATTTGGAATAGTGAACATGTATTTATAGTGTTATTGTTGGACTGTGCATTTTTCCTATTTCCATGATGTTTTATATGACTGAAGTCATAAAATTTTTCCGGAAAATTTGAGATGATCTGAAACCATGTAACATACTTTTTTCCAGACCTTCCTTGCCTTTATAATAAAAATGTTTGTTTCTATGACTCAGCCTGTACTAGATTTAAAGGAAACCCAGCCCATACCAACCCCTCCCCATTAATCCTTCAAGTTCTGTGGAGAAGCTGAACTTGCACATCTTACTCATCCTTCCCTTAGTATGAATCCCTTCTGGGACTTCCGGTCTTATGCTCACAGACTCCCTGGAGGTCAGTCTCATAGACACATCTGCTTTCTATTCATACTTCTGACTCTCATGCTGGGACCCTTGCTATATGCTGAAACAGTTTGTGAGTAAATTGATGGGAAACATGAAGTGGGAGATTCCAAGTTTCTGCTGACACAATATGTATACGGAATATTTGTTTTGGAGTCATGGTGAGAGAGAAAGACTTTCATCATGTGACTTGGTGTCCCACACAATGCCTTCAGTTGTCCCAGCACTATCACTAATCCTTCCTATATCCTCCTGCCAAGATATGCTGATTTACAAAGCTTTGTAGCATTGGAAAGTCAGACAGAGGACCTGCCACTGTTCCTAAATAATCGTGTGTATGTGCATGTGTGTGTGTGTGTGTGTGTGTGTGCATGTGTATGCTCATGTGTATGCAGGTGCTTGTGTGTGTGCACGTGCATGTGTGTTGCTAGCATGTGCGGGTGAAGGCGAGAGGGCAGCGTCGAGTGTTGTTCCTCAGGTGCCGTCCGCCTTGTCTTTTGAGACAGGTTCTCCACTGGCCTGGAAATTGCCTAAGCAGGCTATGCTGGCTGGTCAGTGACCCCCAGGGATCCACTGTCTACTTCCACACTGCTGGGATTACAAGCATGTGCCACTGTGCTTGGCTTGTTTTTTGTTTTGTTTTTAATAAGGGTTCAAACTTGGGCTCTCATGCTTTGTCTACTGGCTTTCTGCTACAGGGCTTTCACATAAGAAGAACAGTGCCCCTCACCTGAATGGGCAGGTTGCCAGAAGGGCCTAGAACTGCTTCATTGCTGTTTGTCCAACACTTGCCTTGTTACTGCCCAACTGCTATTGCATGAAGGGAAGGAAGATGCTCTGATTCTGCAGCAAACCATTTGAGTGACTTTGGGTTACTTGCTTCAAGGTTAGAAGTCTAGTGTGAGTTTTCCCCAAGTCTAAAGTGTACTTTCCCACCCTTTCATTTTGACAGTTCCTGAAATAAAGTGTGATTAGCATTGGGTTTCTATGTTTAATAGAGTAGTGTTTGGTAATTACCTTTTTTGAAAAGTTGTTATTAAGTCAGTGGGATAACTTACAATTTATGTTAATTTTAGGGTTGTGAGAGTGTGAGGAGTCTTTTGAGCAAGGTGTCAGACAAACACTCTGTGAGCTGCAAAGTTCTGCATAAATATAAAAGATCTGAACTGCTGACTGTAGAGCCACTTCTGGAAGGCCCAGGCAGGAAATCCTCTACTCCAAGAGCAGTCATGATCTTCTCTGCAATGCAGTTATGTGCTGGGCTTTGAGAGTATCTGTTCCTACTGTGTCACCAATCCCACTGGACTCGGTAAAATACTTTTATTTTGAACTACGCAAACAAATATTAACTCTTAAACATCTGAATGCTTCTTGAGCTAGACTCTGGTAAGAATCATTTTCTTACTATGTATTTAGTTGATCCCTGGCTCTTGCTGGAACATCAGGCGTTGTTGTGAAACTCTTGCTAACTTAAACAGAACATTAATCCAGAGAGAAATGTTATAATTCAAATTGAAGACTGTAGTACCATAGAGTATTGACAATATGTCAGGCAGCATAAAGAGATTAAAACAATTACTCGGACACACCGTTCCTATCCAGGTGGAGGTCAGTGTGGAGACAGCAAGGGACGAAGCCTAGGCACTTAGCTGAAATTTCTTTTCATCAGATTCATCCAGCTTGCCCTAATGCAAGTCAGAAAGGGTTTACAGTCTGGTAGAAAGCTTGGTAAAAACAGGGTGCCAGGCAAATCACCCACAAAAACATGATTGTAGAGAAGATGTCTGTGTTTCCACCAGAAGTCTCATCAGCTATGTGGAGCAACTTATCACAGCACATAAGGGAGGCACTGCAGGGTGAATATCTTTGGGGGCCTGAGTGTGAAGCGGATGTGACACGAGTGAGAGGAGCCATGCTGTGGCCTTGAGGGGACATGCCAAGACTCACCATTCTGCAAACCCTGAAATCCTGTTCTTGTGTAAGGGCCACGTCAGGGAATGGTCTCCTCTCTCTTGGAGTTTATATTCTACTGCTGTCTTAGAAAACGAAACAGAATGATCTGAACCACACCGAAGTAATTATATTAGAATTATCAGAATAAATGTGGCAGTTACATAGGTGTGTTCTTGTAGATAAATCACACAGGTTTTGATTTTGTTAGCTTTCTCATAGAGTGAATTTTTCTGAATAAGTGATTTCTGCACAAATAAGATTAATATGAGTAGAACTAGCTTCTTGTGCTTCTTTTTACTTCTGCTTCTTTTTTTTACACTGTTGCCTTGATTTGACAAATAACCATTATAAAACAGTACTGGTTCTACAAGGTATTGCCTGTTCTAATTCTAGTTTTACTGTTCAATAGAAACTAAAACTTCACTGTGAAAAATCCCATTTCTTCTACCACAATACTGATGGTATTGACTTACTGTAGTTCATTGAGGATGGCATCATGTGGTTTAGATGACTGGAGAGCTGTGACCTGGCTCCCAGATCTCCAGAAGTTACTTAGAGAATGCTCTTTAGACTTGGGTTTATAAAGTGTCCAAGCAGAGCCTTCCATTACAGGATGCTGATGGGATCACTACAGTGACAAGCTTGGGAATGTGGACCCAGAAACTCCAGCATCTTTTTTTGAGCGTCCTGTGGGAAAACAGGGATACTGAGCATAGGCAATTGCATGCATCTTCCATTTCAACAAGTGGAACTTCTGCTGGGTCTGCAGAGGGAGGCCAAATTGGTCAGTATTGAGACAGAAAAGGCAGGTGTGATGGGGACTGTCAGCCTCTGGTACTCCTGCTTCAGTCTTCTACACCCTGGGAGGCTTGAGATGTGGTAAGCACTGGTGATCCATGTGGTTTGGTTTGATGGGTGTGCGCTGCTCTCTCCCCTATAAAGCCACCAATATTCAATCATGAGGGCATCATCCCAACGGCTTTATCAAATCCTAGTTATGTCCCTCGGCGCCACCTGTAAACACTACAGTCAAAGTAAGTTTCTGCCCACTTAATGCCTTAAAGGAGGAATCAAGTTTTAATGAGGTTTGAGGGTTACAGAGCATAGTCAAATCAGCTTGGCTCTTCTCAAATATACTTATTTTCTTTTGGGAAACCAGTAAAAGATGGGGCCACTCAAAACACTGATTTTAGGACTCCCATTTAACCACACAGTCCTGCATCAAGTAGTTTCTTTGGGGTTAAGTTAGGGCTCATAACTGGCATGTCCTGGTCTGGCCAAGCCACTGATCAGCAGGCCTGTTCACCCAGTACTCAGTTGTCCCTCTCACTTCTTGTTAGGTATTTTGAATATTATACATCTTATCATGCTCGATTAGGAATACTTATAACTTTTCTTCCTCCATAGTGAGTTTCAGAGTATATCAATACTTTACAAATGTTCACTATTCCATGTTAATCATTGTATTTACTATTAATTAGTACACATTCAGATATAAGTGGTTAATAGTTTATTTATTTATTATTTTTATTTTATGTGTATGTGTATTGCCTGCATGTATATACATGCACTCATGTCATGTAATGCTTGCAGAGGCCAGAAGAGGGTTTCAGATTCCCTGGAACTGGAGTTACAGATGGTTGTTAGCCACCATGTGGGTGCTGAGGATGGGACCAGGGTCCTCTGCAAGAGCAGCTGGTTAACCTCTGAGCCGTATCTCCAGCCCTTGGTTTTAGTGATGAGGAAAAAAAATGTCTTCTGATCCCAGTGTCAGACTCTCAGAACATCTATGGATGGCCATAGTGAGTCTAAAGGAGGGACCCTGAGGATGTGGTGATATGTCAGATACTGTGTCATGTCATGTGACTGACTCATACAACAACTTTTTCAGAGAGAAATAATAGGCAATCTAGATACTCAACAGTAGGGAAATTAAACACTTTGTAACTATTAAAATTATCAAAGAGAATACATTCATTAACAGGGATATCCATTTATGATATTGTGTTAAGTGAAAACATAAAACTAAGCATAGGAGGAATATAATTTTTTAATTGGTATAAAATCTACACTACCAAAATGTCCATTTATGCCACTTTTAACTGTGAAATTCTGTGGCATAGTGCCAAAGAGGAAAAAACTAAATGAAAAGCTGTTTTTCTCTACCATCTACTCTCAGACTTCATTTCTAATATCAGATGTCTGGAGTTTTCCACACCAAGCAGTTCTCCAAGTCTCTGCATCTATCTACTATGTGTCCTACAAGTAAACTCAGTTTTGGGACTATCTACCTAGAGATAGTTAAGTACCCTCAGGATAAGTGCTCTGCCCTGGCGACTCACCCACAGTGCCAATGGCAAGTCCAGTTTTTCATCTATACTTTCACCGGACTGGTTCTAAGTCGGAGGTTCTAACCCTTTTCAAACTGACCACGTGCTAGAACAGCTCACAGAATTTAGAAATACAATTTACTTCATTTACTCCAAAGAACATATTAAAGGACACAAACAAGCAGCCAGTTGAAAAGACCATAGGGTGAGGTCAGAGCAGGAGCTTCTCTCCTGGGAGTTTTGGAGTTGCACCACCCTCCTGGCATGTGGATGCATTCTTGTTCACCCGCCTGGAAGCTTTCTCAATCCTGTCCTTCTGAGTTTTTCTGGAAGAGTAATTTCTTACATATGGTTTATTAAATCATTTGTCACTGGTGATTAAGTCAATCTTCAGGGCCTCTCTTTTCTTGAGGTTAAGGATGGAGTGGGATAATTCCAACTCTCCAATCACATGTTTAATTCACCTGGCAACCAGCTCCATGGGGAGGCCCTCCACAGGAGGCACCAGTCACCCCATTAACATGCAAAAAGATACTCATGGTTTCCAACCAAGATCTTTATGTTTTCTTAAAATTCTGATGGTTTTAAGAGCTGTATACCAGGAAACCAGCGTAAGTATTAGGTATACTGTTCTTACAGTGTCACAAGTAGATTCACATTGTTGCTTATTCCTTATTAACATCCATCTCTAGAACCTTCCCATCTTCCCAAATACAAACTCCTCTACTCTTCTCTTTCCAGCTGCTGGCAGCCTCTGTTTTATTTCCAGTCTGCCTGAGTTTGACTGTTGTAGGCCCATCAGGTCACTGGACTCACACAGTCTTTTTGACGTAGCATAATGTCTTCATGCTTCATTTGTTTTCCAGCGTATGTCAGAATTTCCTTCCTTTTTTAAAGCTGAGCACTATTACACTGTGCATGTAATGCATTTTGTTTAGTCATTTGTCAATGGACATTTGGGTTGCTTCCACTCTTGGCCAGCTGGGAATAACACAGCAGTGAATACGGTTGTACAAATATCAGTTTGCATGCTTCTGTCTACTGCAGGATAATTGCTGGATCCCATTATAATTCTTTTAGTATTTTGAGGAGGCATCACAGGGTTTTGCAGAGAGGCATTACCATCTTACACTCCCACCAGCAAGGCACCAGAGTTCCAATTCCTCTATCCTTGCTAACAACTATTATTTTCTTTTGTTCTTAAGATAACCATTGTAATGTGTGTGAACTTACACCTTTATGCTTAAAAGATTGTCTGTGTATAGAAAAAAACTCTTAGAAGTATTTCCTCCAAGTAAAAATAGTGACATCCAACTTAGATGGGAGAATGTGGAGGTTTTATTATTGTCTCCTGCTCTATGTTCTCCTTTCCTGCATTAAAGCATGTATACCAGGCACAATGAAAAATGTCCAGAATTGAGAATCAAGCTACTTCCCTTCCGAGGTTGAAGGCCATTCTGCTTTGCTCTGGCCGGGCCTTCACAGGACCCTCAAACCTGCTTTTGACTTACACAGCCCATCATTCTCAGCGCGTCAGGACAGCCTCAGACCCAGTCCCCAGTGCCTGAGGACCTGCCGCACTGCCACGTGTTCCTCTGTCCAGTGGAGCAGAACCAGGGTTCCCTGGAAGATTGGACTATTGATATATGAGTTGGGGCCTCACATGTGCCTTTCCGCCAACCTTGGGCACCTTCCCCCACACCTCTAACTTTAGCACAAAGACATCTATTTCCCATTTGTTCACTTACCAAGATTTTGTGGGGTCATCTTAGTTAATTAAAACTGGAAGGGAAGGGTGCTTCCTGTTCTGTGAAACTGCGTGTTCTGTAATTTTCCAGTGAGTTTTAAAGCCCACAGTGAGTGCTTCTCTGCAGGCGAGTCAGTGGGTTAGAAGTTCTGCTGATCTTTTTTTCAGTGTTAGGGAGCTTAATGAACCCAGCAGGGGCAGGTATTAAGGAAAGGTACAAATAGTTAAGCAACTATTTAAGAGATTACATGAGACCCTTTTACTCAGTCATCAGTGATCTTTTGTGGAGTGTTTGTTTGTTTTGTTGTTTTGACCTAATTCTGGCTGCCTAGTTCAGGGGCCAAGAATATGAAGCAGCAGAAAAGAAACCATTGCAACTGCCCAAGGTTAGGTGGTTAGCACCAGCTTGACCCACAGAGCTGCTTTTATGAAGATAAGACAAAAAGAAGTGAGAGCCGATGACTGATTTGGGGGCCCTCAGGATGAATGGAGTTGGACCGGAAGATGCACTCGGTATTGGAGAGGGGAGACCAAGAATAACCCTGCTTCTTGGTCATTTCACACCTGAGCATGTTGCTGTTCCTTTCCCTCGGCATTTTTTCCTTCCGTCCAGATTTCCCAGAATTCCCCGAGTAGAAACAGCCAGAGTGGGTGGGCTTTGGCTTTCTGCCATCCCCTCTCTTCCAGCTTTCTGCTACGGTGACTTGTCTTCCTCCACAGCCTCTTCTGCGCTGTCTGCTTCTTTCCATCACAGTCGCCCTGGCTAGCACGGGCCTTAGTGGCCCAGTTCGAGTGAGAACCTTGCAAATTCCAAAGTCAGCATCTGTGTCAAGCTCACCGTGGACTTGTTCTCGCCAATGATAGAGACCCCCCCACCTTTTACGAAAATGTTTGATTTATGTGTTGGTTAGTGTTAATTGTGAACTTCACAAAAATCTAAAATCACCCCGGAAATGGGCCTCTTAGCATGTCTGTGGGGAATTATCTTCATTATGCTTATTGAGGTAGGGAGACCCGACTACTGTGAGTGGCACTATTTCCTGAGCAAGGGGTTCCTGACAGTGGAAGACTAGAGAGAGTGGGCCGAGCACTTGCATGCAGTTGCTCTCTTGACTGGATGTACTCTGACCAGTTGCTCTAATCTCCCACCGCCTTGACCTCCCCACCTTGATGGACTGTAACCTGCACCTGTGGTCGAAAATCAGTCCTTTTCCCCTTAAGTTGCTTCTGTCATTTTTATTTTTGTCATAGCAACAGAAAATAAGATTTTCCAACTTTGGAATGCTACAAAAGTGATATATATTTGGTGGAAACTGGTTCAAATTTTGAATTTTAATTTTTAAATTAATTTTTGAAATCTTTTTTTATTTCTTTGAGAATTTCATACAAGAATATTGTATTTACATCATTTCTACAACCCTGTCTCCCCCTCTAACTCCTCCCATACCCCCATTCCCTCTCTCTCTCTCTCTCTCTCTCTCTCTCTCTCTGTGTGTGTGTGTGTGTGTGTGTGTGTGTGTATAAACAACTTACTGAGTCCATTTAGTGATGCTAGCATGTACATGTGTTTATGGCTGGCCACTTGAGATTGGAAAGGTATCAGGGAACTTGTCCCTGGAGAAAACTGATTCTTCATCTCTCAGCAGCAATTGATTGTCCAAAGCTCTCCATCTAGAGGTGAGACCTTGTGAGATTTCCCCCATCCACACTGGCATGCCAGTTAGTGTTGTCATTAGTAGGCCTTGCTTAGGCAATTATATTGTTGAGTTTTTCATGGGTACACCTTCCCTGTCCGGTCTGTAAGACATGATCTAGCAGCAACTCTCCTGGTCCTCTTCTGCAATGTTTCTTAGGTATAGAGGTTACATTTTAAATATATCAACTGGGGTTGGGCATTCCAGTCACTTATTCTCTGCATTTTGACCAATTGTGACTTTCTGTAATTGTCTCCATCTGTTGTGAAAAGAAGCTTCTTTGATGAGGGGTGAGAGCTACACTTGCCTGTGGATTTAAGATAAGTTTTTAGAATGCAGTTACAAATTGTGTTTGTTTAGGCAAATGGCAGTAGTAGGTTCGCCTCTAGGGTCTATGACCTCTCCAGCCATGGGTATTAATCTTTTCCAGGCTAACAATATTTAGTAAGATATTCTAATGGTAGAGAGTAGCAGTGAGTCACAGCTCCCAGTTAACCATGTAATCATTACAGAAAGCTGTCCACATTCTGCAGTGTGCTAGGTTGTCTCTGTTGTTGGCATACAAAATGCCCTTGTATACACATGAGACATTTGGTATTTCATTATGAAATATGATCTGTGCTCAATTATTTTGCCTAGGTATAGACTAAATGTTCTGCATGTGTTTAAGGTGGTCTAGGCTAAGCAGTGATGAAAACAGGTTAGGCGTATTAGAAGTGTTTGGGGCTTATGATAATTTCTTTGTCCTCTCTCCCTCTCTCTCCCTTCCTTTCTTCATTTCTTCCTCTACCCTTCCTTCCCTCCCTCCTTCTGGTCCCTGCCCTGCCTCTGTGTCTCTCTCTTTCTTGATGTTTAGGTTAGCAGTTAAGCCATCTCTCTAGCCCCCTCTCTTTTTCTTTTTACATGCTAAGCAAGAGTGCAACCACCAAGCTATACCTCCAACCCCTTGACTTAGGATATTTTCAACATTTTGTGGGTTTATCAGGGTGTGCGTAGCCTCATTGTGAGTCGAGGAACATACTCTGAATATGCCCATTTCTCTTGACCCACCTGGCTTCATGGTCATCCTTAGGTTGTATCTCTTCTTTATTCACATATGTTTAGAAACACACCACAGCACCCATGCACGTATGGAGAACAGAGGATAGCTTTGTGGAGTCAGTTCTCTGCTTCTACCTTTACCTGGATTCCAGGGATCAAACTCAGGTCATCAGATTTGTGTAGGATTCTTCTTTACCCACTGAACCATCTTGCTGGTTCAGAAAGAGTCATTTGCACAGAGACCTGACTGGCATGAAGGAGCTGGCTTTGTAAAGACAGGGAGAAAGTACTAGAAGCAGGGAAGAATAAGTACGAGGCCCTGGGGCAAAACGAAGTTGCCGTTTTCTGAACTGAATGAAGGCCTGGGAAGCTGTTCCATTGAGATGGGGAAGAGAGGTAGGAGGTGATGTGGAGGGAGTCAGATCATTCAACGTACTGCTGATTTGATAAGGAGGTTAGGTGTTCTCAGAGTAAGGTGGGAATGACTGCGGTCTTAAGCAGTGATTGACAGTCCAATAATAGTGCTGCCATCTACCCAACTTTATGTCTACTCCAATCTAAAAAGCCCTCCAAGGCCTGGAGAGATGGCTGAGTGATTAAGAGCACTTGCTGTTTTGCAAAGGACTTGAGTTTCATTCCCAGCACCCACATGACAGCTAACAACCATCTTTAACTCTGGTTCCAGGGGATCTGATGCCCTTTTCTGGCCTCCAGAGTCATTGCATGCATGTGGTGCACTTACATGCATGCAGGCAAAACAGTCATACACATAAAAAAATTTCTTGTTCTCAGTCTGGTATGTGTGTAGGGTTGTTGCATTTTAAGCATGTGCATTTAGTAGACTTTATTTTTAAAAGCACTTTTATTTTTAACTATATATGTATTTTAAAATTTATTCTTTGATAATTTCATGCATGCATATAATGAAATATCATCTGCCCACCCCCACTTTCCCTCAAACTTCCCCCAGATTCTCCGTACCATGTCCCCCTCCCAATTTCATGTTCCCTATCTTTTTTTTAACAATCCCCCACTAAGTTCAGTTAGGACAGCCCATCTGTAATAAGTGTGGGGCCATCTACTGGATGGTGGGCACCCTTCGAGGGGGAATGATTCTCTCTCCCCCAGCAGTTTTCAACTGTCAGTAGCTCTCCAGTTAGGGGTGGGGCCTCGTGAGCTCTTCCCCCATCTGTGCTGGAATTTTGGCTGGCTTGATCTTGTGCAGGTCTTTTGCAGGTAAATGCATGTTCAAGTCATGCCCTGAAGACAGCATTTCATAGCACTTCTTCCCATTCTCTGGCTCTTAAATTCTTTCTACCTTTTCTTCCTCAATGTTCCCTGAGCTTTGGGGTAGGGGGGCAGTTAATAAAGATGTCTAGTTTAGGGGCTGAGCTCTCACAGTCACTTATTCTCAGAAGTTTGACCAGCCAGAAGGTGTAGCTTTCCCACATACCTGTTCTATCTACCCACATTTCTTCTATTATTAACATCATGCATTGGTGTGATAAACTTGTTACCATTCGAAGAACCCGCAATGATACATTATACGCTACAGCAGATCCATGTGTACTTTGCATTAGGGTGTAAACTCTCCTTATTTTGTTTTATTTTACTTTATTTTATAGAGAGGGGCTGACCAAACCATCCAGATTGACACACCACTGTGCCTTACTCTCTTGTGTTTACAATTTGTGACTCTGTGATTACAAATGAGTTTTTTTCATGTATCTATCTCTAGATATCCTTTGTGTGGATTCCTGCATGGGTCCTTGCACAAGTCTTCGCTGCTGGGTTGTCTCTTCCATACTGATGAGCAGGTGTTCCTCTTATATTCTTGGTAGGAACTCTTTGCTGGTTACATCTGCTGCAGATAGATTCTTCCTCTCTCTCCTTTCTTTTTTTTTCTCTTAATAATGCCCTTTGAGGACTGGGGATGAGGCTCAGTTGGAAGAGTGTTTGCCCAGCATGCACAAAACTTTGGGTTTGTCCCCTAGCACTAATAGTGTAGTGGTGCATACCTGTAATCCCAACACTTGGGTAGATGCAGGAAGATCAGAAGTTCAAGGTCATCCTCCACTACATAGTAAATTCGAGGCCAACCTGGGATCTATGAGACCCTGTCTCAAAAAAGAGAGATGTTCTTTGATGAATATAGTTATTGATTTTAATGTAGTCAAATATAGTAATTGTCTCCTTTGTGGCTAGAGTTTTTTGAGTTCAGTTTTAGAATTCTTTCCTTACCTCCTAATCATGAGAGATCCAGTAGTATCTGCAGGAGATACATCGAAGAGCCCTAGTCAGTGCCTAAAGCTGTAGATAGTGCTGAACTCTTGTGTGTTTTATGCTTTGTCTTCTTCATACATACCTATGATGATTTTTATAAATTAGACAAATAAGAAACCAACAGACACCAGAAATAAAATAGAACAATTATAACAATATACCATAATTAAAAGCTATGTGAATGTGGTCTTTCTACATTGCCCTGGGCAGATAGCATATACTGTGTGGATAAAAGGATGACTCATGTCCCGGGTGGGGACAGAGCAGAACAGTCTGAAATTTCATCATGCTCCTCAAAATGGCAATTTAAGACTTATGAAATGTTTGTTAGGGAATTTTTCTGCTAATATTTTAGACCATGGTTGATGCAGGTAATTAAGACTGGCAAAAACCAAAATTATGGATGAGGAGGCTTACTATATTATGTTCTTCATGCTTCTGACTTACATCTTTAGTTGTATACTCAACCTGACTTTGGTGAATGGTGTGAGATTTTATTAGACCTGAGATGTGGGATGTTTTCATTGCATTTCTTTCATCATACACTTCCTCTGTGTTTCTGGAAGTCCTGTTACTTGGATGTTGAATTTCCTGACTCAGTTCATGTATTTTCTTATTCTTTATAATTGCATGTATCTTCTGCTCTTGTTTATTTTGTATCTTCTAATTCTTCTATTAATTTTACATTTCCATTATCACATTTTTAATTCCAAGGGTTTTCTCTAAGTTCTCAAATATTTCTTTTACTTTTAAAAATTATTTATTCGTCATTTTGTGTGTGTGTATGAGAAAGAGAGAGAGAGAGAGAGAGAGAGAGAGAGAGAGAGAGAGAGAGAGAGAGAGAGAGAAAGAGTGCAT
>NW_008332515.1:78339-112594 GCF_000622305.1 Nannospalax galili
CCAGGGATCAACTTAGGTCTTCAATCTTCTGCACCAAGTGTCTTTACCTGCTGAGCTATCTTGCTAGTCAAATGTCTCTTATTAATGTCTCATTATTATCTATTATTTTTTAATTTAAATTTTAATCAATTTTTATTTTATGTGTAAGGGTATTTTGCCTGCATATATGAAAGTGCATCCATGCATACAATGCCTTGTGGAGGCCAGAAGAGGGCTTCGTATCACCTGGAACTGGAGTTACAGAAAGTTGATAGCTGCTATGTGGGTGCTGGGAACAGAACCTGGATCCTCTGCAAGAGCAGCCGGTGCTTGAACCACTGAGCCGTCTCTCCAGCCCCGCAGCTTCTGTTCTTGTCTCACTTGTGCACTATCACTTGTCTACTTGGATTTACTAACACAGGAATCTTTGAATTTTTCTTTCGTGTGCTTGCTTGCCCTTTTGTGTCCTGAATTGTGCTTGTTTCTCTGAATTCATTTCTTTTCTTTAGTGAGTCATGCCTCCCATTCTACGTTAATGATTAATAGAATTATTAATAATGTTAATACTTAATCTCTTAAATACTTGATGATGTGTGGCTGTCTGTTCATCTCAGAATGAGTCACTAACAAGCTGATTAGAAGGCAGGGGGTCTGTCAGGTGTCTTTGTTGAGCAGCCTTCAACACAGCGATTCCCTGAAGCTGCTGATGAATGCTCCCAAATGTCAGGATCTGTTTTCTTAGTTTGGTCTTTGTCTGTCAATTAGACATTTGACTGGAGTTCCATGGGGCAGGGTTAGGGACAGAGTATTCCAGCAGTCAACAGATGATAACTCACTTGTTTTGGTCTGATGCTTCACCTTCCCCAACTCACCCCAGCTGTATCCACTATTCCCAAAGACAGTCTGTAGCATTTCTACAGATGAAATGCGCACTGTACCAGTTTTCTTTCAGAGGGGAAAGCTAATTATCAGTGGCCAGGACTATTTTTAAGACTTCCCATTAATCGGGTCTGGAGAGTTGGCTCAGCAGTTAAGAGCACTGGCTGTTCTTGCAGAAGTGGATTCTCATCCCAGCACCGACATGGCAGCTAACAACTGTCCATAACTCCAGTTCCAGGGGATCCGACAGTCTCTTCTGTCCTCCATGGGCATTGCATGACACAGATGCACTTACCTACATGCAGACAATACACACATACACATAAATACATATATATATATAAAGACTTCCCACTTATTTTTTTTTTTTAGCCCCTTGCTGGGTCTTTTTGGTGCTCTGTCAGTTGAGTCTCTTCTATCACTTTTTACTATCGCATATTTGCTATTATTTGAGTGTACAAAGAGGGATAAAAATGGGTTTGGTATAGTGGTGCATGCCTCGAATCCCAGCACTCAGGAGTAGAGCCAAAGAGGGTCAGAAGTTCAAAGCCAGCCATGGCTACCTACAAATTCAAAGCCAATTGGTGCTATATGCGAACCTGTTTTAACAACAACAATAATAAAGGAATAAAAATGCATTTATTTTAGCCTGTGAAATACTGGTAGGGTAACCAGGTGCAATGGAAGCCAGAACCTTGGGAGTTGGTGCCTCAGAGTTTGCATTTGGATTTCAATAGTCTGTTTTGCTAAGTCACATATCCTCTGTTCATTCACTTCCAGCTTCCAAGTTTTATTTGACATCTTTTATTTGCTGTCATCGCCCCTCCTATTCTCTTTATGCTGTGGCTTATGTCCCTTGGTATTAGTGACACATCAGGAGGGAGCAGAGGTAAACGTGTTCACTCTATTCGATGAACTTGGAAGTTGAATGTTTTCTTACTAATTCTCTGATAATGGAAATTTATTCGGTATTTTGGAGTTACAGGTCATGCTGCACAAACCTCTGAGCATTTTGGGGCAGTGTTACTTTATGACAGATTCCTAAATGTAAAAAGCACTGGGTTACATGTTAATTACTTTTGATAAATACTAGCAAATGTCCTTCAAAAAATGAACCAATTAATATTCCTATCAACAGTATATATGAGACAGGATGTGATTTTATTAATAATTAGCTGCATGTTCTCTGTATTGCTGAATCCAATGTATTTCATGGTTTAGTTCAAAACACTTTTCTATTTAACAGTCTTGGTAGACTTTCCTATTAGATAACCAAAACATTTGATACTAAGCTTTATTGTATTATAGTTCTTTAAGAAAAATATGTGGCATGCAAGTAATTCAATCAGTTTGCCCAAAAGAAATGGAGCCAGTGTGATCTCTTGAGTCTTATTTATTTGGCCACACTCTTGTGGCTTTCAATTCTTCAGTTGCATAGGTTGATGTTAATTTCCAGCTTCACCAGAAGTTTTGGCATTACAGGAACCAATGATGTGGCTATACGCTGCTTTGACAGAGTTACTCTAGGAAGAACCCTTCGTTTGTTTGCTTTCTGTTACGAACTCATCTTCCTCATCGCCCTGCGTCTGACATGGCTGCTTACCCTTCTGGTTATCTGAGTAACTGTGCAAAAAGGGCTAAATATACATTTGTTAAGACAGGAAATGCTGGTAAGGTGACTATGCGGTATGAAAGCCAGGAACTGGGAGTTATATAGCTCAGAGTCTGCACTCTTGCTGAATGATATGATATTGCTGATCTTGAACAAAAACAAGCAAAGCAAAACAACAACAAAAAACCCCATATTTTTAAGATAAGACTAACAACATCTTTAAAATTAGTTACAACTTTATGGGTGCAAGTGACAGAAATCAAACTCAACATGACACAATCCATAAAATTAAAAAAAAATCATTCATGTTAACAGAGAACCTCAGGGTGTGATTTATATAGAACTAAGTGCAAGTGTTTAAACAATTCTGTACTTTCCTGCCTCTCCTGTTCTTTGCTGGGCTGGCTTAGTAGAGAATGGAAATGGCCCCCAGCAGCCTTGTGCTTATGTTCTGTGACTTGGGAATCCATGCAAAGAAAGTATTTCCTCTTTGTTCCAGAGGAATATCCCAAGCTGTCTTACTGGTCTAACTGGGTTCATAAGTCTCTGAATGAGTCATTGTGTCTCACTGGCCAGGCCTCTTGGAGCATGTAGCTTGTTTTAGGCACATGAAGTACTGGTCCCTAAAGGAAAGTACGTGGATGCTGAGCTAATAGGGAACAAGGGATGGCCGTGAGCCTTGCTTGCATCCATCCAATCCATTGGACACTTACATACAGTGCTATTTGTGAATATGAATTCCATGGCTCTATACAACAAATGTAAGTTGTCTGCTTTATTCTGCTTTGTGAACACTGTCTTATGACTGGGTGATACAGGCTTACCCAAATAAATTGTGTACAGTTGAATTTTGCAAGTTGTTTAGGCACAGACAGGCTGTTCCTCTTCCTCCACCTAAAACTACTGCTGTGTCAGGTAAAAGAAAGGATGGTATAAAGGGAAGGTTAATAACTTTTAGGAATTGGTCTCTCTATATATTGTCATCACATTTATAGCATCTTGTTTAAAATTCCTTGGCTAATGAAATGGTCTTGGGAGATTATATTTTGGTATGTAATACTGATGGTCATTTAAAATGTGCACAGCTTTAAAACACTGACATTTATAGTATGAGAAATCGCAATAGGAAAATGTACTTGCTATGAAGCTTGACAACTTGAGTTCAGTCCCCAGAACCCACACGGTGGAAGAAGAGAATCTGACAAGCTGTCTGACTTCACATATGTACCCTGGCACATGACCCCACCCCCATTAAATAAATGAATGTTAAAAAAATTTAATTGAAGTTGATCCTTCTTTGTAAATATGGTACCATAAGCAACAGAAACCAGCAGGGTACGGGGATAACATGTCAGCCTCAAAGTATCAGAATGTATTCCAAATATGCCCCTTTCTCTTGGTGACCTATTGTGATATTATCCACATAAATTGATCTAAAATTTTCTTGAATCTACTTATACCATAAGCTGCTATTGCCTCAAAAAGAGATCTATATATTTACTTAGAGTCTGTCTATATGTTAAGTTCTCTTTTATGTATGTAATATGATGGAAAAGTTTGTTGTATAGAGGGTAATAAAACTCTCACTTTTCCGCCTACTTTTTCTTTCATACGTATTCTGTGGAGCAGCTTTCCCCCACTTCTGGGTGAAGATCGAATAGACCCCAGGGCTTTCTCCTCATTCTTAGCGAACAGATAGTCACATAGTCTTCTCAAGTCACAAACACAGCCTGGGTGTACAAAGTAGACTAGCTACTCACACAAATAATGAAATCCAGATTTAATGTCAGCCCTTACTTTTTGTCTCAAGGCAGGGCCACTGGGAAGCTGGCTACAGCTTACTGTGGTTTTGTTTGTGCGTATGGTTGCGGGTGTTCCTTTTTATTTTTTGACTTTAAAAGTTCATATTTCATTCCCATTAAAAAAAAGCTCCAAAAAGAAAAGAAAATATTCATTTGCACAATATGAATAAAGGTAAATTTGAACTTCATAAAATATTCAGATGTTATGTTGACATAGAAATTCCTGAATTGTGTTGGTACTCAACACTATCAGTGGTAACACTAATAACGGGACAGAAGACAGAAAATCTAACAGAACGATTACATTTCAATGAAAAATTAGGAAATATGAAGAAATATTATTAACACATACATTTAATAAAATATTTTAGTACATGCCATAAGAAAATTTCTCTATTAGAAAAAAAATGTTAGTTTCATGAATAACATGAAAGTTGATATACCTATAGTCATTAAACGATTATAACTGAGATTTATTTTATTGTGACTAAAGAAAATAATAATAATAATTCCTCTGGGTTCTGGCTCAGTCATAGTAGGAATTAAGAAAGTAGAATTAACTCTCACTTGGTATATGCTTTGATTCTTTCCCTAATGGGTCTAATGGATGGTTTCATTTTTTCTTTTCCTTTCTCTCTTTCTCTCTCACTGTCTCTTCCTCCCTTCCCATCCCTTTCCTTTTTTCCTTCCCTCCCTCCCTCTCTTGCTTGTCCCTTCTAGGTACAATGCCTGTAGGGCTGTAGAATATCTCTTTTACTGATTGCAACCCCTTCAGCTCCTGGTTCTCTAATGTCTATATCCTTCCTTTTTATAGAATGTATCCCTTCCAGGAGTTTCTCTTCAGTTAGTACTGTAATAGCACCAAGCGGCTTGCTTAACAAGCTCTGTAACTGGCCCATGGGAAACTCTCATGTACCCTTAGAGTCATGAGGAGGTGCCGGAAGTGCCATTGTTATTCATGGTGGTAGCCTATAATATAATATAATAAGACATCTATAATTGGTCTTCATCCTCCAAAATGCTAAGTTCCAAGAGCACTGGGAGCCTCTTAGGCTGTAGGGGAAAGTTTGTTTCCAAGCCTTTATTAGCACTCTCATGGACATGGAATTAGTTCAGAGAGGAAGGGACTGTCTTCCTTCTGGCTTTTTGTTTTCCTGTTGCTGTGATGACATATTCTGGCAAAAGCAGCTTATGGAAAGAAGGATGTGCTGTGGCTTGTCATTCCAGGGTGCAGTGCATCTTGGTTGGAAAGCATGGTGGCTGAAGCTTGAGGAGGCAGCTGTCATGTTGCATCTGCAGGCAGGAGGCAGAGAGCGATGAACACGTCGGTTCAGTTCTCTTTCTCCTTTCTATAGGGAAAGTCCAGGATCTAAGGCCAAGGAACAGTGCCACCTAGAGCGGGCAGTTCTTTCCACTGTAGCCTAGTCAAGAAACCCCACAGGCACACCCAGCAGTTTGTCTCCCAGGTGATTCCAAAGTTCATCAAGTTGAAAATTGAGATTTATCATCTGTATTACTTTTCTGTTGTGATAAAATGCCATGACCAAGTCAACTTAAAGAAGAGTTTATCTGGCTTAAGTTTTAAAAAGGATAAGAGTCTGTCACAGAGGGGGAGACACATCAGGAGGCAGCCAGAGTGGAAAGCTGAGAGCCCATATCTTCAAGCACACATAGGAAGCAGAGGGGGCAAGCTGGAAGCAAGGCAGGCTAGGGACTCTCAAAGCCATTCCCCAGTGCTGCTTCCTCCAGCAGGGCCATACCTCCTAAAAGTTCCATGACCCTCCACAAACCCACCACCAACTAACTGATCAAGTTCAAATACCTGAGCCTGTGGGGAGCAATGTCATTCAAACCATCATGCCATCACACTATCATGAGACTTTTGGCTATGTGTGGTTGTGAGACCCTGCTGCTGAACTCCACTGACAATCTTGGCCCTTCTGGGATTGTTACATTTTTTCTTGACTTTTCAAGTGACATACTTGTGCATTGCATTGGTGATGCTAGGGGTTTATGTAGGGGAAATACATTTTTTTTTTTAGTTTGTGTCTATCTCTTCTTGATGATAACTAGCAATCATACTGATCTTTTTGTCATAGAAAGACAATTGACTTGTATCTTTAGGAACTAGTCAAAAATAACTTTTTCAACTTCTTTCATCATTTCTGAGATAACAAATGTTATGTATTTATGGGTATAAATATTTGTAATAAAATGTTGACTCATGAGTAGACAGCATGAGAACCAGGTATTATGGTACATGTCTGTAGGCCTACTTACCGAAGGCTAAGGCAGGAGGATCCCTTGAGCCCCAGGGTCCCAGGTCACCCTGGACAACACAGTAAGATTCTGTTTATAGAATGAATATGTGACTAAAGGAATGAATGAGTGCTTAAATGAGTGACTATGGCATGAAATAAGACTCCACATTATATTATCCCATGGCAACATTAGGAATTTTTCAGGTCAAAGAATCATAGTTCATAATACGTTTGAGCCTTTTTATTTGTTTTTACTTTTATATGCTTATTTTTAAGTGTATGGGTATATGTACATGGGTGTGGATGCCCATGGAGGCCAGAGGAGGGTATTAGATCCCCTGGAGCTGGAGTTACAGGAAGTTGTGAGCCCCCTGAAGTTGGTGCCTGGAATTGTACTTGGGTTCTCTGTAAGAGCAGCAAGTGTTCTTACTTGCTGAGCCATCTTTCTAGCCCCCCATCTCAATTTTAAAAATAAATTTTATTTTATGTGTATGAGTGTTTTATCTTCATGTCTATATATACACACCACAGTGTACAGTGCCTGCGGAGACTGGAAGAAGGTGTCAGAACCTCTGGAACTGGAATTATAGGTGGTTGTGAGCTGCCATGTTGGTGCTAGGAACAAAACTCAGGTCCTCTGCAAGAGCAGTAAGTGCCTAACCACTGAGCAATCTCTTCAGCCCCTGAGCCTCATTTTTAAAAACTTCAGACATCCAGCATATTCTTTTGAATATCATCAGCAGTAGTTGGCTTCTACGGGGTATAAATTTTTTTGGAACATAAAAATATCACTGGGAACCAAATTTGATGTGTGATATTGATGATCATGATGATTGGAGCGACAAAATAGTATGTGACTGGAATGGTGGGCTTGGCTTTCTTGATTAGATGAGCTGACTTTAATTATTTTATTTTAGAGAATTTCACCTTGAGCATTTATTGTCTTTGCATGATTTCCATCCCTCCCAGTTCCCCACCAACTCCTCCGTGTTCCCCCACTCCCTCTCATTTCATGTCATCTTCTTTGGCTACTATTGTTTCATACACACACAGACACACACACACACACACACACATACACACACACACACACATATGCACTGGGTCCATTTAGTGGTCCTTATGTGTACCTGTGCTCAGGGCTACCCATTTGGGATTAGATACCCTCTCAGGGGTCTAATCCCTGGAGAAAACTGATTCTCCCTCAGCATCCATTGTATAATAGCTCGTGCTGGTAAGCCACCCCTAGTCACCTTCCAGGTATGGCAGTTCTCTTTTTGACTTTCAACACAACAAACCTTCACCTTGTTTTGCTCACTGTGCAGAGTAATCACAAACACAACTCAAGATCTCTCTGTGTAGCTTATCTCCCTGTTTGTCATGAGCTCTCTGCTTTCTAGGACAGATTCCACCTCTTAACTTCCTTTACAAGGAGGAAATGGTCTTTTGAGAGTCCACAGAACTGCTCAGAGAAACACATTTAAGGTTTCTGAAGCATCATTTGATGGGAACTGTCACCAGGCACAGACATTGGAACTGGTCAAACATTTTATTTTCCCCTCTCTCCCTTCCTTCCTCCCTCCCTCCTTCTCTCTCTCCCTCCCTTCCTTTCTCCCTCCTTCCCTCCCTCCTTCCCTCCCTCTTTCTCTTCCTTCCTTCCTTTCTTCCTCCCCTCCCCTCTGTCCTCTGTCTCTGTTCTCTCTCTCCCCCGCCATCTCTTGATCTCTCATGTATTTTTTTCTAGATTTCCCAGGCTAGTCTCTAACTCATCATAGGCTAAGGCTGGGCTTGAATTTGAGATCTCCCTGCCTCAGCCTCCTGAGTCTTGAGATTACAGCTGACCCAGTATATTAAAACTGCTTACCTAAGGTCTCACAGAGTCATTTGCATGGCCTATCAGTTTGAAGGTAAGGAAGTTTGGTTCCTAAGTCCTATTCCAACGGAAATATGAAATTCATATTTCCATTGGACTTGAATTTATTCTGAAAGGGAAGGGTACTTCTCTAGAGCAGGTAGCAGTGGCCTGCTGTGAGCAGCACAGTGATTGCTCACATCCTCTTTGGACTTTAATGCATGACTGTCTTAGCACTGGCCCCCAAATAACTGCTATAGGAAAACCTGTAGCTGTGTTTGTGATGAGGCTGACCTATAGAATTAAAATACTGAGTTATCTTTTGGCCACATCATCCCAGGCATTTCTATTAAATGCTGTTAATCAGTTATTTTCCCCCAGAGAAGCTTGTTACCTTGCCCCAGGATGGCCATCCTCAGAGTCAGAGGAATATGACTCTTTGTACAGACTATAGAGCTCACATTCTTTCCCAGTTGATTGTGAAAGTGATCCTGCATGTCTGCCCAGCAGTGTTTTGCACTTCCCACTGGCAGTTTAAAGATGTGCACTTCACCCCTTACCATCAGATCTCATCTGCGGGAGTCTTTTCACCTCCCAGAATTGATTCCATACCTTCAAAGAGTCTAATCTTTATTTTACAATAAAGGTAACTAGACTCTTATTGGAAAATAAAGGAGTGGGTTGGGGATATAGCTAGGGGTAGAGCACTGGCCTAGCATGTGGGAGGCCTTAGACTCAATCTTTAGCATGTAAGAAACAAAATAAAGCAAAAAGCAACCAAGGAGAAACACATTGTTTTCTGGTAGTTTATTTCTTTGCTTCTGGTTTTATGGTCCTGTCATATGTACAGTCACTTTATGTAACACACACGCTGACTGACCTCCTTGCAGGTGGGGATGACCGTGGTGAGCTTTTTAAAAAAATAATTCAATCAGGAAAATGCTTCCTTAACCAATGTTCTCTAAACATTGACAATGGTGATGACCAGCCTCTGCCCATCCAGTTCTGCTAATCTGTGCAACAGGCAACCTTTCTACCCTTGTCTCCATCAGTGAACCCTGGGACATACACATCTGGGGATGAGCTTGCCCATGTCCAGGACTGCAATCTGAGACAATCTGAAGCCACATCTTGGAGTTATCCTTAGGTCAGAATCTTCTTCTATGCTCTTGAAGTATGACCGGGCTTGATAATCATTCTGAAGTTTCCTTCTATAACTGAGGTGAAGGGAATGTCCAATTCTGTCTTTGTGGTTCCTCCCTTCCTCCTTCTCCCTACCCTAACCAAAGAGTGAGTAACCCATGAGGCTCTAACACACAACCTGGCTCCTCCTTATTGACAGGCAGTGAGCTCACTGCTCACCAAACCTCCAAAAATCATGGAATAATTTTCCCCAGAGTACAGATGGGGGAGCTGAGGAACTTATTGCTATGATGCTGGAAATAGGTGCCCCTATTTTGGTTTATTTCACATCTTGGAAAAATGCTGCTTCTCATGAGTTTTTACTGAAGTTTTTACTATGGTGGCTTGCCAAGGAAGTAGCACACACACACACACACACACACACGCACACGTGTGTGTGTTTGTGTGTGTGTGTGTGTGAGACCTGGTCTGGCCAGGCTGCTCTTTCTCTTGCATATAAACATGTTACACCTACTGGGGCTTTTTGCCTTGACTCAGTTGCTCTCATTTACATTGTTCTTCATCTTTCCCTTTGATTTCTCTATTTGCCTTCTCAACCCTTTGTGTTTACGGGTACTGTGACTTCTAACTGAATCTTTCTTCCTATGTTCCAAAACTGGTCTCCCGTAAACCTGTCTTAAGTGTTTCTGGTTGTAGGTAGCATCAACTCATTAAACTGGTGATAGGAAGAAGGTAATTTTTGTGGAATGGTTCATATACGTGAAGAACTTGGGCCTTAAAGTACTTCAGGGAGCCTGGGTCAGGAGAGCCAGTAGACTTTATGAAAAGCTGAAATCAGGGCCCAGGGAGGCACTGAAGCCAGTATGAACAGTTTCTCCATCTTAGCCTCTCTTTGATGTGGCATGGTTTCTTGTTCCAGGTCTATTTCAGCTTCTTTTTATTACTAATGTTTAAAATTTTTTATGTGGATGGGTATATTGCTTACATGTATTTAAGTGCACCTGTGTCATGCAATGCCCATGGAGGTCAGAAAAGAGCATTGAATTCCCCTGGAATTGGAGTGACAGACGATTGTTAGCTGTCATGTGGGTGCTGGGAATCGAACCCAGGTCCTGTGCAAGAGCGGCCAGTGCTCTTAACCACTGAGCCATCTCCCCAACCCTTTCATTTTCTTAATCTTGTTGCTATTGACATCCTTGGTAATATACTTATTTTTTATTTTTCCAGGGATTTCCTGTGCATTGTAGGATATTTACAGCATTCCTGGCCTTTGCCCACCAGATGTCAAACTATGTCCTAAGTGGTAGCTGCAATGCAAAGTTGTTTCCATTTAAATTAATTTTTAACTTCTCCAACATGCACCCACTAATCTAGTTAGGCTTCTGCTTTCCTGTGTATAAACACATTGTGCTTATTAGGACTTCTTTTTCTGACTCATTCTTTACTCTGACTCATACCCCAATTATGACAACCAAATTTGTCTGTACACTTTGCCAAATATCCTCTGGGAGTCAAGTTGCCTCTGCTTGCGAGCTCGTGTGCACGAAATTTCTTCCTGGCTATGTTCTTGGTTCATCTATGTACATGGCAGAAAATAGCTCCTCAATATCTCCCAACTCCAGAGTAACTCAACTCTTCAGGATGAGTTGTGGACTACTGGTTTAACAAGCATTGCTATGGAGGTGCGGAGACCACAGCAACAGGTCTCCTCTCCTGGGGCAGGAATCGTTTGAATTTCCTCTGTAGCTCATCTTAACCCACGTAATATTTCCAATTTGTGTGGAAAATTTTTCAGTATTCTAAAAAATATTTCCTTCTTAAACAGATTGTGGGACGGCAGAGCAGAGAGTGAGCACATAGGCTTTGGAGTTCGTGTTCACTGTACCACTTGTGTGATGTGAACTGGACAGATTATTTGGAATCTCTGCTTGTTTCATCATTAAAATGACAGTAATGATAAAAACAAAATCTATAATACCAAGAGTTAACATGTACACATCCCTTAGCTCATGTGCCAAGGCACAGTTTGAAGTGTATTAGTTAACTTGCCCTGTTCTCAATACCTGTGAGTTTAAACTCCTGGAAATCCTTAGGACTTTTGTTATGGATTATATAGCAGGATTTTGATACAGAGTTGTAGTGTAGTACAGATTATTCTACAGTAAAACAAGAATATTTTACTAAGAAGTAGATAAAATGTGTAAGTAGTTTAGCTCTTACATGCTGCCAAATATGAAAAAAAAATTGTTTTTGGGATTGTGCATTTGTCTATCTTCATCTTGTAGGCAAGGAAAATAGGTTCCTAGAGAGCTATCGTTTAATCAAAATTGTGCAACTAAAAATGTACAAGATGAAATTTAAATGTAGGTTTTTTTTTTTTTTTGGTTTTTTTGAGACACGGTCTCCCTGTAGCCTCAGCTGTCCTGGAACTCACTATGTAGACCAGGCTGGCCTTGAACCATCTAATGTCACAGAAATGTACTCTCAGCCATAGTGTTGCAAAACTTCACACTTCAGTGGGTTGATGTGAGGACTGAAATAGTTAACATGTCCAAAAACACAAGAACAGCAGAGCAGTGTGGGGATGAGTGCCATCTAAGCATTAATGATTGTCATGCTTTTCTGAATTCTGAGAAGTTACTGTGATTATCGCATCCTGGTCAGCAGTGCACTGATGTACTGTTTATTAAGCTAGGGCTTCCTATCCTCTTTAGGGCAGGATGACCTCAAAATTTATCATTGTACTAAGCAGTAATCTTGTGGCCAAGACTGCCCTAAGATTCTAGGTTCTGGCCAGCAGGGGCTTTGAGAACTGCTCCATGAGCTGAGGCAATCTGGGCTGTAGACTTGTGTTCCCCACCCCCTAAATCTATATGCTGAAGCCCTAGCCCTTTATCTGACTGTATTTGCAGATGGGGCCTCCAAGGAAGTCGTTAAGGTTCAAGTAAGGTCAAAAGGATGGCCCTGGTCTGATAGGATTAATGTCCTTATGTCTCAGTTTGCTTTCTATTGCTGAAAACACATTATCTAAGTCATGGTGAATGTCCTAGTTTCACTTCTGCTGTGACAAATACTTTGACTAAAAAGCAACATAGAGGAGAACAGGGTTTCTTTGGCTTACAATTCCAAGTTACAGCCCATCATTTCAGGGAAATCAAGGAGCTAGTCACATCACATTCACAGTAAAGTGCGGAGAGAACAAACACACCCTTGCCTGTCCTTAGCTACCCTTCACTTCTCTTATTCTGTTCAGGACCTCCTGCCTAGGGAATGGTTCCACCACAATGGGGTGGGTCTTCCCACACCAATTAACAATGAAGTCAGTCCTCCATAGACTTGCCCACGGGCCAACTTGATCTAGACAATTCCTCCTTAAGACTCTCTTTCCAGGTGGCTCTAGGTTCTGTCAAGTTGACATTTAAAACTGACTAGCACAGCAAGTTATAAAGAAATAAGGTTTACTTTGGCTCATAGTTCTGGTCCAGGATTTAAGAGCTACATTTTGATGATAGCATCCTTTCTGGTCAAGTCCCCAGGGTATCACATAATGATAGAAAGTACAAGAAAGGCCTAACCAAACTGACTTTAACACATTCTAGACAGATAGCCCCCTGAGTTATAAATCCATTAATGGCTTGACTGAAATAATCCACTCCTGAAGACAGAGTCTTAATTGCTACTCAAAAGTTCCAACTGGTCCCATCTCTTAGTAGTTCTGCATGTGTGCCAAAGGACAAACCATATTTAAACATAGCACTTTGTAAGAGGAGGTATGGGGGAACTCAAGTCTTTTCTCTTTTCTGTGGATATGCTGAGGAAGGCCATGTGAGGATGCAGTCTCTAAGCAAGGTACAGTCTCTAAGCCAGAAAGAGAATGCTTACCGGAACAGAGTTTTCTGGAAATTTAGTCATGGTCATCTATACTAAAGAGCGTGATTTTAAGGCATAAATGATTCCACCCTGAGCTGTACTTTTCAATCTTAAAGATTTGGCAGAAATTAAAATATTTATTTATGGATTATCGTATTCAAAGATTCTAAGCCAGTTTATCCACTTGCACCTATAGTCTCAGCTCTTGGGAGGAGGAGACGGAGGATTACCTCAAGTTCAAAGCTAAAAAAAATTCTAAAACTACTCAGCATAACTCAAAGCCTTTATTTTTTATAATTAATTTATTTTTTTTGGTCTTTTTGAGACAGGGTTTCCCTATAGCCCCAGCTGTCCTGGAACTCACTATGTAGACCAGGCTGGCCTTGAACTCAGAGATCCACCTGCCTCTGCCTCCCACCACTTGGGCAGAGGCAGGCAGATCTCTGAGTTCAAGACCAGCCTGGTCTACTGCACACAGCTTGCCTTTTTTATATCGTGTAAACATTAACTTGTTCTTATCTCCTAGCCCCAGTGAGATTTTACCATATCAGCATTTTCTGAAGAAATTATCAAAGAAACAGAAGTGATTATCTCATGCAAGCCTAAAATGCTGTGAAAAAACAGAGTCTTCGCATTCTGTGGAGGGCAGCTCTCCTAAACAGACTCGTCCTTTCCATGTCGTTTGCTCTTCAAATATTGCATCACTTTGTAAGAGGAAGCAATTGTGAAAATATGTGAAAGACCATGCTGGGTTAAATAAGCCTTTTATTTTACTCATATAAGCACACCGAGTCTATCTATGCACACATATATATCCCTGCCAAATAGATTGTAGCAAACCTTAAAATGTGATTTGAAAAGTCAAATTCACAAATCAGTTCTTATTTTACCTTTCATTTTTTTAAAATTTTAAAATTTTTATTTATTATTACTTGGTATGTGTGTAGGGGATGATGAGAGAGAGAGAGAGAGAGAGAGAGAGGAGAGAGAATACAGGTGCATGCATATCACAATGTGTAGTCAGAGCACAACTTGTGGGAGTCAGTTTTTTCCTTTCACTATGGGAGTAGGTATTGAACTCAGGTCGCCAGGCTTGCGTGGCAAGCCCCTTTACCCACGGAGTCATCTTGCCAGCCCTTATACTGTTTCCATGCCGTTTGAGACAGGGTCTCACTCTTATATCCCAGGCTGGTCTAGAGCTCATTATGTGGCCCAGGCTGGCCTTGAACTCACACAATCCTCCTGTCTCACTCAGCCCTGAGGGCTTGGCTTGCAGATGTGAGATGGCATAGGAGCATATTTTGTTGTTTTAATTTTTTAACAAGGTGTGCAATTTTAATCAGTTGGTCCCAAGTCAGTGTGTAGGCAAGCTCTGGTTGACTTGCCACCTCAACCCACTCCCAGGGAAACCAAAAAGCCTTCAGACATCTCAAATTGGGGAGTAAGAAGATGACTGATGATTCAAAATTAGAAAAAAAAAATTAAGAAACAAGGTGAAAATTAAAAAAACTGTAGTATATAATTTACACAAAAGCAATGGCTGGAGAGACAGCTCAGTGGTTAAGAGCACTGACTGCTCTTGCACAGGACCTGGGTTCAGTTCCCAGCACCCACATGGTGGCTAATAACCACTGATAACTCCATTTCCAGGGGATTGAACACCCTCTTCTGGCTTCCACAGGCATTGCATGTACAGGTACGCTCACATGCAGGCAAAGCACTCATACACACACAAATTTTTTTTTTAAGCAATGCTGTCACCTCTCCTGCATGGATCAGGGTGTGGACTGGTCCATCATCCTTCCCAGAGTGGGTGTGGATTTTGGAGACATTGAGTGACTTCCTGTAAGCACATATCTTAGGGATACTTGGAATGACTATTAAAAATAACAACAGCAAAACCAAAACCAAACCAAACAAACAATGTGCAAAGTTCTCAGTCACACCCCTTTTGGGATGCTTTCTCCAGGCGACCGCTGGCACCCTCGCCATTCACGATTTTAAATCCTAAGTTAAGAGTCAAAACAAAACCACAAAAAATTAAAAAAGAAAGTCATGCTTATGTCTCCTCTTTCTGCACAAGTTAGGTCTTTGTTAAGAAAGAGTATAACACAGCTCAGTAACAGTCCACCTAAAAGTACTGGTGGTACACGTGGAGGGGAGCAGGACTGTGGTGTTGCTGGCTGGTCCACATCCTCTGGAAGGTGGACAGCAAAGCCATGCCAGAGTGGTCGATCCATACAGAGTACTTGAGCTGAACCAAAGCAAAGATCTTCATTTTCACGGTGCTCCAAGCCAGGGCAGTGATCTCCTTCTGCTTCCCATTGAACATGCCAGGGTACCCAGTGGTGCCACCTGATGGCACTGTGTGGGCACAGACGTTCTTATGGATGTGATGTCACACTTCATGATGGAATTGAAGGTGGTTTCATAGATGTGACAGAATTCCGTACCCTGGAAGGAAGGATGGAAGAAACCTTCGGGGCAGCAGAACTCATTGTGGATGATGATGACCTGGCTGACAGGCAGCTTGGAGCTCTTCTCCTGGGAGGAGAATGAAGCTATAGCCATCTACTGCTTGAAGTCCAGGGTGATGTAGCACAGCTTCTCCTTGCCATCACACAGGATCTCTAGCTGGTCCCTAGGGGGTGAAACTGTAGCCACTCTCTGTCAGAATCTTCATGAGGTAGTCTGTGTTCATGAGGTCCAGGTCAGCCCAGCCAGGTTCAGATGACAGATGGCCTAGGGAGAGAGCCACCCTCATAGATGGGCACAGTGTGGGGACCCCCTTCCTGGAGCCGCCATGATGATGTCCGTAATACAGCCAGAAGTGTACAGGACCAGCATGACATGGATGACTACTATACGGCTGGGGGTTTTGAAGGTGTCTAATGTGATCTGAGTCATCCTATCAGGGTTGGCTTTGGGGTACAGGGGGTCTCAGTGACCAGCACCAGGTGTTTCTTGGGGGCCACTGTAGAAGGTGAGGGGCCCCAGCATCTCTGTGTGGTCCCAGTTGGTGATAAGTCATGCTCCACGGGGCACTTTAGGGTCAGAGTGCTTGTCTTGCTCTGGGCCTCATCAACCAAAGGAGTCCTTTGTCCCATGCCCACCATGATACCTTGGTGCCGTGGGTGGCTCACGGTAGAAGGGAAGACAGCCTCAGAAGCATTGTCTCTGAAAAGCCAGCTTTGCATATGCCTGAGTCATTGCTCATAGGAGTGCTGTATCCTCATCCATGGTGAGCTGGGTGGAGGGTGTGGACCTGGGCTGGAGGAGCTGCAATGGGCTTGTGCTCACATGGGGTGGACCAGGACTCCACAGTCTGTTTTAGTATTTTGATGTAAGGTCTTACCATGAAACTGAGACTAGATTTGAACTCAAAATCCTTGAGCCTTAGTCTCCTTAGTGTTGGGATTACAAGTGAGTGCTACTGTGTCTGGTACCACAAATAAATTCTTGTTTCCAGTTTTTGGGGGAAGACAAGAAGTGAGCAGACACATTTGATCTATATATGAAGTCGCAAAGCATTTGAAACCCTTTCCAGGATAAAGTCTTGGTGTGTTTGTCCCAAGAAGGCAAACATGAATGTGATAAATTTATAAGGCGACTATGCCAGCTATGAAAAATGCATAGGAAAGCACCTGAGAATGAATGTTTCTTGGAAAAAGCAGGGCAGTTATTAGCTTCGTTACTTTTCATAAAAAGAGACTAAAGTGTTCCAAGAGATGCATTTCTTTCCTTATTACTTTTCTGCACTCAATACTTGATTCTTTTTGTTATCTTCGTAAGGGAGGTTGACACCGAGTGAGGGTACTGGATCGTCGTCCACAGTTTTTCCTTTTGATATGATAAAAATTGCTTCCAGCTATTTTTTTTAATATTTACTTTCCCAATAAATATTAAAAAGTATTAAAGACACTTTCTAAACGTGTTATTATTTGATATAGTAACTTAAGTTTTTCATGTGTGAGTGTGTGTGTAAGGGGGGTAGGTTTCAAACCCAGAGCCTTTATACATGCTAGACAAGTGCTCTACCACAGTGCTTCTAATTAGCATTATTTTGAGCACTCACTAGATAGATTGTATATATCCAAATCTCTTACTTTTTTATTTTGAGAATTACTGAAACAAATATGGAAAACGTATCTATTGATACATAGGCTCAGTAATGAATATTTGTTAATATATGAATATTTTAATTTTAATAGATGTCAAATGCTTCCCCATGTATATTAACATTTAAATATAATTAAAGCCTGTTAAAGAGGAACTATTAACCCAAATGTATGTAGCAGGAAAGATTCAGAAAAACAAGCTGCTTTTGAAGATTATGTAATTACTAATTGGGTTAGGCTCCAAAGGTAGACATGCCTAACTTCAAGCCAGGGGAAGTTTTCCATGTGCTTAAAAATGTAATGCATGATGGCTCAGCAGGTAAAGGTTCCCACCTTTCCTGAAGACCAGAGTTCAGTCCCTGTGATTCACACAGTAGAAGGGGAGAACAGACTACTACAAATTATCCTCTGATCTCTACATACATACACATACTCTCACACACAAGATAAATATAAAACATGTAATACAGCATTTATATCTATAGCATAGGTTTAAAGGCCTCAATGATTACTTTTACAATTGAGGTGCCAGGACCCTTAGAATTCTTCAGCGAGGAGGATTCTGTCAGTGGAATATGGTGCTCTTTTTGGTTTTAGAAATCTTTCTGAGCCATGTTACATTACTCTTTACAGCCTCTAGTAGGGCCTCTAGTAAGCCTCTATCAGAACATTTTTTACACTTAGCTTCAGAACATATGTAAACGCCTCCACATGAAGTCTGTGGTAGGGAGTGATGATTGATTTTCTTTCTTTATTTTTTTTTTTTGGCTTTTCAAGACAGGGTCTCCTTGTAGCTCCAGCTGTCCTAGAACTCACTATGTAGAGCAGGCTGGCCTTGAACTCACAAAGATCCGCCTGCCTCTGCCTCCCAAGTGCTGGGATTAAAGACGTGCACCACCATGCCTGCTATGATTTTCTTTTTTTATGAAGTCCTCTCAATGAAATTATTATTCTCCAACACTACCCTGATAAAAATTATAATAATGATAAGATATTGGAATTTAAATTTCTTTCTCTTTCTTTAAAAATATATTTATTTTGTGCATATGTATGTGCCTGAGTGAGTATATGGGCACCATATAAGTGCAGGTGCCTGTGGAAGCCAGAGGACAATGTTGGGTCACCTTGAGCTGGAATTACAGGTGGTTGTGAGCTGCCATGTGGGTGCTATCTGAACCCAGCTCCTCTGGGAGAGCAGTATGTACTCTTAACCACTGAGTCATTTCTCTAGCTCCAAGTTCTTTTATCTCTTAATGTCAGGCTCATGCAGGAAGTCTCTAACCACACTAACATTAATATTAGTAGCTAATATTTATTAGAATGCTATGGGCAAGTGACATGCTCTGTGATACAGGTTACCTTATTTCATTTTTACAATTTTACAAGGCAGGAATTATGATTTAGGTTAGTAAAAATTGTTCATCTTCTGTCTAAATTCCAAATCAATTTAGAGGCAGAAATGGGGGTTAAACAGATAAAGAGCAAAATGTTGCCTTCAGAGCCAATAATATAACTACCTGGGGAATGAGCCTTGAAGAACAATCAGCCAAGTGTGACTTCAGTACATTGCCCATGAAAAAGATAGATTTCCCCAAGTCTTTTTCCATGGAAGCTTCTTCCCCAACATGCTTCTCCACAAGAGCAACTACCTATGTTTCATCTACAGCAGGAAATTGCTGGGCATGAGCGTGCTCTTTTTCCAGGATGATTTCACTGTGAAATAACAGGAAAGCATGGCTGCAGTGAGAATGCATGACCCTTGCTCCAGATGGATCAGCTCGCCAACTCCCCCTATGGAGAAAAGGAGGAAGAATAGCAGCTGTCTGGAAGTATTAACTCTCCTTCAGTTCTGGTCACATTAAAACATGGGAAAGGAGGTGTTTGTCCCATCTCTAGGTATTATACATAGACCTACTCTACAGATGAGACTGAGGCACTGGGACACTAAGGTCTCACCCAGGAAGTGACAGAGAAGTCTAAACAAGGTCACTGAATAAAGGAGGAGTGGTCAGGATTGAATAAAATGGGCCAGGCCAGGCTCAGGCCTACTTCAGGTTAAAGGCAATGGGAAATATAAAAATGGAGGGTAGATTAAAGGGGGGAAAAGTATAAGAATTGGGCTCACCTCTACACCTAAGGCACACGGAACATAGAACGGGGTAAAGAAGAGGCCACTAATGAATCCCTCAGTTCTCATTAATGAAGCTCCCTCATGCAACAGAGGGTCAGGAACACCAAAGGTTACAAATGGCCAAGGCACAGAGAATAAGAGTCTGCAGAATGCTGGTCCTTGGACAGGACTCCTATATTAAACTTCACCTACCCAGGGCTCAGGGACCATTGCAGAAGAGGGAGCAGAAAGACTGTAAGAGTCAGGGAGGAGGTGCATGATCATATGGGAACAGAGTCCTACAAGCTCCTGGGAACCTGCTCAGATGATTCTATAGCAATGGTGTCAGCATACACAAGTCACATGCAAACTCAGGCAGACAAAAACCCAGCATAGAACTGGGTAAATGAACAGTAAACCCCAATCTTAGATGAATGAATATTGGCAACTGATTACTGCTAGGTGAGGAAGAGCTGATCTTCCTAAAACAAGGGACTCTAAATAGGCTGACTAGACCTCAATGAATGGACTTGCATTGGGGAATGTCTGGGGACACTGACTTGACATACTAGGTCTTAACACAGATGACAGAGTATGTGGGTTCCAGTGAGGGGGCTATGGGAGGGTGCTGGTGGGGTTGGGGGCTATAAAGATGATTAAGATTGTTTGAAATATTCTGTATGAAATACACAAAAATTCAGTAAAAACAAATTAAAAATATTTTAAAAAAGAATTGGGCTCACTAGTTAAGAGAACTAGAGAGTATTCAAAATGACTCGAAGTTTTCTAGCCTACTGAGATAAAAATGACAAAAGCATTAAAAGAAAAATTGTTTCCACATTGCAGAAGAGGGAGCAGAAAGAACGTAAGAGCCACAAGATAGGAAGAAGGGCTGCAAAATGCCATCTCCTGGGCAAGACACAGACATTTGCAGTTACAAACACAGCAACTGCAGAGTCCTGCACTGGATCAGCACAAGAATGGGCTGGTCAACAGTCATGAATGGATGGAGGAGTGGCTCAGGGAACCTATCTCTCACTGCTACACTAACTGCTACTACAGATTCAGGGAGAGACAATATGATTGCCCTCAGGTGTGTGCCCAAGCTTTGGAAGGTGATAGCTGGCTGAAATCCAGACAGTGCTGGAGTCTCAGCAAAGAAAGAGGAGCCAGTTTCACAAGTGAGTTTTGTATCTGAAACACTGAAAGATCTCACTCAGTAACTTCAGGGACTTGATGTAGTTTAAAGGTGAGTCTGTGCACTGGCTCCGGAGTTGATCACAGCCCTGGAAGTGCCAGGCGAGCCAGCCTTTCGGGAATACTGCTGTGCAGCCCTTTCCTTTTGCCTGTCTGGGCTCACTGTCCTATTTCCACCCTGTTGTCTGACCGCGGAAGCTGGCAGCATGGACAGCATCAGTTGTGTTTTCCACTGGGTTCAGCAGTTCCACCCTGGGATTTGGAAGGCAGAGGGAGCCTGAGGTTGGTCCCTTTACTGTGACTGTCCGATCCTGTAGAATGGCTGCTTCCCTTTCCACAAGACCTTCTACAGCAGCACACCAAGGTTCCCATTGCTCTTTCCCTTGGCCTTCTCAGGCATCAGGACAGTGGTGCTTTCAGTCAGTGCTGTTCTCTTCATTCTTCACTGGATTCTGGTAACATACTCAGACCTTTATAAATTATGCCTTTGTTGAAGCTTCTCCCATTTCGGAGTTCCTCTTAGACCTTGTGCACTGTTAACCAGAGGGAAATCCACGTACTCAAGGCAACAATCCTGTTCTTAGTAACCGGAGGGAGGCTTCAGCTCTGAGAGTCTTTTTAAAAAAAAATATTTTATTTATTATTTTATATGTATGCATGTATTGCCTGCATGTAGATAGGTGCACCCGTGTCATGCAATACCCCTGGAGGACAGAAGAGACTGTTGGATCCCCTGGAACTGGAGTCACAGACAGCTGTTAGCTGCCATGTGGGTTCTGGGATTTGAACCCAGGTCTTCTGCAAGAACAGTCAGTGTTCTTAACCACTGTGCTATCTCTCCAGCCCCCCAGCTCTGGGAATCTTCATCCTGGGAGACAGAAGAACCAGTGTAGGGACTGCAAATCTACCTGCACATTCAGTATTGCCAATTGGGAGCAATGTGCTCACCATGCACATCACCATGGTTTCTAATGTATAGAAAAGCCTGAAAATACATTTTTCTTGATGTCTTCCTTATATTTTCTTAACTGATAACTCATATTACTAGTATGACTGCTGCAAGTTTGACCAGGGCATATTTTTGAATGTATAGATTATACTCACATGCAAAAACGTTGGGAACTAGCCCTGATAACTTTGTTGTTAAAAATTATCAGATGTTTCTGGATGCAAAACTAGGAGGTGGGCTCGAATAGTTCAGTTGTAACTATTTCTGTGAAAATGAGAAGAAAGATATCTGGCCAAATCTGAAAGGAATTTTTTAAAACGTTATTTCTAACTTTTTCGTTTGAAGGGAAAAAAAAATTAGGTCCTGAGTCTTGGGGAGGAAAAAAAGAAAGAAATGAGTTCACTACATTCTCAGTCTCTGCAACACCTTGTCCTTCCTATGATCTGCTGTGGCTCCAGCAGTGAGCAGAGTCTACAGAACACAAAAACAAACATCGCTGAGGGCCTGTGGAATTTGATGGCTTGTGTGATGTGGGGCAGACAGCGGGCCACACGCCAGGCTCTGCAGGTGAGCCCTCCTGCAGCCCACACTCATTTTTAACCACTCTGCAAAAGCAAGGAGAGGGGAAAACCTGGTTGTAAAGCTCCATCTCTAGTCTTGACCCATTCTGCAGCCAGGGTCTGACTTTGGCCCTGTGTTCCTAGTGAGAGATGTAGTCACTTAAGTTCTGGAGGCTGGTCACAGTGAATGAAAAAAAAAAAAAAAAAAAAACAGAGAAAGGAGGGTGATTTCCTGCCCCCATTCTTCAAGCTCATTATACTACTTGCCTGTGTGATTTGAGAAAATGTTCAGACCTAGAGAGATGGGTAAGTCAACTCATTAGAGCCTTGTTGACTGCTGTTTACTTCTAGCCACTGACTCAAGGCACTCTTCCAAGCAACAGCTCTCTACAACATCCCACAGAGAAAAGGCTCAATTTCTAACCAGCTGAAATACTTGGCTCATTGTGCCTCCTATTTCAACAATATGGCAGTGCACAGTGATTATAAAGTGAGGAAAATGTTGTGGTATAGACAGGCTGTACTGTTGCTCAGTAATTGCCTTTCTGTGGACCAAAATATTGTGAAATCTGTCTCAACCCCCCAGGTTCTTCTCTGGAGCCAGGAAACCTAGAGTATAATGGGTTCTGACTTAATAATTCCATACTCTGTAAGAGGACAAAACTGGAGTTAAAGAGTTCTGCAAGATCATTGAGTTAGACACAGAAATTATTCATCAAGCTATATAAATATTGTATACCAACTCTATGCTGGGCATTTTGTTTACGCTTAGTGGTATGAAATCTCTATCTTTCACCCAGTCATTTCAATCTCAAATGGAATATTTGTCTTTGTCATCTACGTCTCTGAGAAGACCACAACTCAAAATTCTTATTACAGGTACCTCCAAATAGCAGAGAAAATAACCCTATTTCTATTAAAATAGTAATTTGGGACAAGTTATTGGTTATGAACTACATTCTCAACAACTTAGAAGTAAACACTTGTCTGATGTTGCGTAGACTCAGTGACTGTGTGGATCAGGAGCTGAAAGGGTAGCAGAAGAATTGCTTTCCTTTCTTGTGTGACTCACAAGTTGTACCTTTTCCTTCTTTTCTCTGGGCCAAATACCATGTAAACCCCTCTGATGTTTTCCTGGGTCTTATATAAAGTATTTTCCTAGCCTGAAAATACTAGACACAATATAGAAACTGGTAGCTTCTTCAACAAAGGTCAGTGTTGCAGTTTAGTGCCCAAAGGTCTCTGATAGATGTCCAAAAACTTCTGGGTGAAGTCAGTAATTATTTACTTGTTGCCAGAATCTGTTTGAGGACTAAACAGAGAGATGAAGAGGAAGGAGGCAGAGAGGAGGAGGGGGAAAAAGAGGGAAAGAAAGCAAACCTTTCTTCACCTAAGAACATTTTTTCATATTGCATGAGCAGTGTCATTAGCAAAAATAAAAAATCCACGTGCAGATGAGGACACACCTATGACCAAGGAGACTGGCCAGAGACTATGAAAACTTGAGCAGAGATGTTTATGTTTTTTAATAACTCCCTTATTTCAGTCCTTCATGGATTTGAGTTTGTCCCCAGGACAGAAAGCTACAAAGTCACGGGCTGGAACACGGGGCTACACTGATGTAAAGACTTTGCCGAAAGCTGTTGAAATTCTCTACCACAGTTGGCAAGCAGCCCTTTAATACTGTCTGGTATACATGGTCTCTCTGGGTTTCTTAGCCAAAGGCCAGAGTGTTAAATGAGGGCTTAGATTCTGGTTGGGGTAGAACTAAACGTTTAATTGTTGGTAAGAGGGAATGCAAATGTAACTGAAAGACAAAGTGTTTCTCAGTGAATATCCACGAGAGGTTTACAATGAACAAGGTTTAGTAGAACTAGCCAGGTGGATGCAGAGGACACAAAGTCAAAAAGATTAACAATTACTGCTGGACGTGGTAGAACAGGCCTTTAATCCCAGTACTCAGAAGGTTGAGGTGGGCAGATCTCTGTGCGATGGAGGCCAACCTGGTCTACATAGTGAGTTACAAGGGACCTTATCTCAAAAAAACAAAAAACCAAAAAACCCAAAACAAAACCAAAGGCAAACCAAACAAACAAAAAAAAAACAATTACGGTTTTAAGCATGGAAGAGCTCGGAGGTTGACAGAACAGTGCACAGCAGTTAAGAGCACAGGCTTTGAAGTCAGAGCTGAAGCTGAATCTTGGATAGAGTGCTGTTTGCTGTCTCTGTAAAATGGAGATTATAATGCCTGCTTCATTGGGCTGGGATAAAGTAATATGTAACTGGGGCTGGAGAGATGGCTCAGCAGTTAAGAACATTGACTGCTCTTGCAGAAGACCTGGGTTTGATTCCCAGCACCCACATGGTGGCTAACAACTGCTCATAACTCCAGTTCCAGGGAATCCAACACACCACCTTCTGACCTCTGTGGGTATTGCATGACACGGGCACACTTACACACATGCAGGCAATATACTCATACACATAAAAAATAAAAGTCAACCAAAATATTTGAAAAAAGGTGATATATAAATGTGTGTGTGTGTGTGTGTGTGTGTGTGTGTGTGTGTGTGTGTGTGAGTGTGTCGATATCAATGAGAATCTGAGAATTCAGAGCTGGTGGATTAAGTGTACCACTATAACTTGTATCCAAAATTTTCTTCAAAAGTACATGTATTGAAAGCTTGCTCCCCAGGGCAGCAGTCTCCAGAGGTATAGGGCTGTTGCAGTTTTCAAAAAATTATTTTTTAAATTTCATTTATTTATATACGCATGTGTGGGTAGGTCTGTACATTCCATAACATACGTGTTGAGATTCAAGGACAACTTGTGGGAGCTGGTTCTCTCCCTCCACCATGTGGGTCCTCAAACATAAACATATGTCATCAAGCTTCTTTTTAATGAGTTTGGAGTTATTTGCTGGCACTACTGTGTGGGCAACTTACTAATAACTACACCACTGAGGAAAAATAACATCCCTCCCCCAGCAACCATTGATTGCCAGTGCTCTCAACTGGGAGGGGACTCTCCCCTGGAATGCTGACTGGTTTGATCTGGTTTTGCAGGTAATTGCAGCTGCTGTGAGTTCATGAGTGTGATGGCCATGTCACCTCACAGCACTCCTCCCCAGCCTCCAGTTCTTATGCTCTTTTAGCCCACTCTTCTGTAATGCTCCCTGAGCCTTGGTGTTCTCTCTCTCTGTCTCTCTGTCTCTGTCTCTCTGCCTCTCTCTCTCTGACATAGACCTCATATTTAAAGCTGAGCATGCCACAGTCACTTATTCTCAGCACTTTAACAAGTTGTGAGCATTAAGTGCTGCTCATTGTAAAAAGAAGCTTCTCTGACAAAGATTGAGAACAAACACAGAAGGCAGTTTGACAACATGTCTCTTCAGCAAATCAGCAGTATTAGTTCCCCATTAGTGCCTCTGACCTCCAGAGCCACTGGCTTTTGACCAGGTTTATACTACCAAGCATGAATTCCATCCTGTGGAGTGGGTCTCAAATTCAATCGATAGTGGTTGATTACCCCTCATAACATGCCATACCACACCGGTGGGCACACCTTGCCTGGCAGGTTGGTATTGTGGCATACAGCTTTCACTGCTGGTTAAGACCATTGATGACTTTTCCTCCCCTAGCAGTCGGCATTGCACTATGAAAGCTAGTCAACAGGGAGGAAGTTTCTTGGACAGTTTTGGCTTGATTTCTCTGTTTCCTCTGCATGATTGTGTCATGAGAGTCTAACTGCATCATGGATCGGTGCATTGATGAATTAAATACTCAGTGGCTATTGCAGGATAGTAGACACTTTGGGAGGTGGGTTTAGTTGAAGGAAGAAGGTCACTAGGAGAATGCCTTTGAAGGGTATATTCAGTCCTTGGCCCCCTCCTTGATGCTCTCATTCCATCTGCTCCTGGCTACTTGAGGTGAACAGCTTTCACTTCCTGCCCCGATGTTCTGCCTCATCACAGGCCCAAAAACAACTTTCCCAAGTGACCATGGATTGAAACTTCTGAAATTGTAAGCCAAAGAATCTTTTTTCCTTTTTAGTTGTTTTTTCTAAGGTATGTTGTTATAGACAAGAGAAGCTAATTATATGTCTCTAAATAGTAACTGCTTGTTCTATTATTATTTTGTGGCCTTTTCTCTAGCCCAGGAGTCAGAGACTTGAGGTCTAAGAGATGAGTGGTGCCTCCAGGACAGGAATGCTACACTGTAGTGTGGGTCACTTAGAGACAAGCTTTTCATCATCTACTTATAGTGGCTCATTTCATTGTTTTATGTCTAAAGATCAGACCTCTTTGATGAAAAATATTATTTCTTTCAACTGGCATTTTGAAGACAGTGGCTATTATTTATGCTTTTTTTTTATTTCTTAGAATTTGCAGGAATTTTCCCAGGAAAGAGCAGAACTCATTTTGTTCATTTAAATAGGGACTTGTTATTCATTCAGACATTTGTTCTGTACCAGGCTGTCTATGTGCTTTGTAGTGTGAGATGGGGAGGGTAAATTAAAGAAAAAGCTGTCCAGAGATTGTTCTTTTGTGTGGAGTAAGGAGACTGGTGGCACAGAGAGAAAGTGGATGACAAAAATGAAGTTGGTAAGTGCCAAGACAGGTATATGTAGAGCTCTCCCAGAGTCTGGAAAAAAGAGACAGCTGTTCAAAGCAGGAGGGATAGATAAGTCAGGAAGGAAAGAATTTGAAGGTAAAAGGAACAGCACATAAAACATAAAGCCCAACTTTTTCAGCGAACTGAAGGATAATGTGTAGCCTCGTAGGTAGGTGGGAATGCACATCGTGGACTGGTAGTGAGACTGATACTTGGCAAAAGAGTTGGTCATGTGTGTGATTTGAACATGGATTCCACTGAGGAGTCTAAGGATCAATCAATCATCATCTCAACAGATCATGCTGGGTGTGTCCAGACAGAAGAGCTTCAAACAGGATACCCTAAGTACTACAAGTAGTATACCCTGAAAGAACACCTTCCCACTTCAGAGACAACAGCAATAGAGTCTGTTGGGAAATCCTATGATTTTGTTGTTTCTGTAATAAATGTAATCTTCAGAAGCCTGAATTTTAAATGAAGGTAAGAGTGGGAAATTCATTTTGTTGCTTGTGTCCTTTCTAAAAAACACCTTTGTCTAGTTCCCAAATGTGAGTTGTTTTCCCCTTTGTTTTCTTCTAGCAGTTTTATAGATTTTGTTTTGTTTATAACTGCTGTCCATTCAGAGCTAGTTTCTGTATATGTTGTGATGTAAGACTTGGGATTCATTTTTCCCATTTGAATTGATATGTAGGTCTACATCTGTTCTGCTCCAATGGTCTAATTCACATGGTGTTGACTGTGTTGGTTTGGAGTTGTTTTTTAAACCATTTGGAATGTCATCAGTCTGTTCTTAAAAAATGATTTTGACTTTTATAGTTCTTTTGAATTTTCTCATAAATTTTAGAATCAGCCTGTCATTCTCTATTTAAAAGAGACCACTAGAATTTTGGGTGGGATTTTATTGAAATTATTAATCGAATTGGGAAATGGTATCTTCCAATTCTTGTAATGGATGAACATGTTTCTTCTATTTCTCTTTCTCTGTCAGGACTTTGTAAATTTCTCTCAGTACTATTTGTAGTTTTCAGGTAATATTTATATTATGTTACATTTATTGCTAAAGATTTCTAATTTTTCAGTCACTATAAAGTAATATTTTATAAAACTTTAAATTGTTTAACACCAACATAGAAAAATAGAATTAAGTAGAATAAAATCATCATAAACTCTAATTAAGCAAAATTAATAGCCTCTGCTTTTCAAAATATAGCACTAAGAAATTAACAGACTGTGAGAAAATATTTAGAATATTTACAAATATTGACAAATATCTAGAATACATTATGAATTCTTGTATCACTAAAAAGAGTACAATAAAATGTAGGTATAATATTTGAACAGATGTTTCATAAAAGAAGATTTGGTTGTAGCTAAGGGAGACAACCAACTATTGTTCTAAAATGATAGATAAATCCCCCCGCCCCATCTAGAAGCCTTTCAGAGGGAACTGACACTGATTCTAACCACTCCAACAGCTATCAAAATACCTGAAAGCAAATCCTGAATTCATCACTCTAGAGTCCAGCCTTGGAAGACAAAAGAAAAATGAGGAGCAACCCAACAGAGGGATGCTTTTGGAAGCCCTTGTCAAGGAATTCCAATGGACTTTCATATGAACATTTGAAAATTTCCCTGTTCTGACTTTTTTCTAGTTCCCTGTCTAGAACTAGTAATGCTAATTACTCTTGCCTTTACTTCTTCACATCTCTTATTCACCAGTCAAGAACTTTCTTTTCCCCCTAGAGATAAGAGTTATGAAATTTGGGAGCCTTTTAGATAGATCCACTGAAGGGATACTCCAATTGCCTCACCCTACATAGACCCACTGAAGGGGTACTCCAATTGACTCACCCTGTGTCCCTGTTCAGCATGGAAGAAGCCAGAGTGGTCTATGTCCCTATTCCCTATTGGCAATTTGGGTAACCTCTTCAGAGGATGGTGCGATAAGAATAGGAGGCAGGAATTGGCTAGGCAGTTAGGGTAAAAAGACGCCAAAGAAAAGTATACAGTTTCTTGACTAAAACTCACAATGTCCTAACAACATACTCCATTCCAAAGGCCAAAAATGTTGAAAATATTTGGGAGCTTTTATGTAATCCTTAAAAGATTTTAGGGTTACCTTTTCAGATGGAGGAATGTTAGAGTCTCCAAAAGCCCCATTAAAAAAATAAATCAAAGAAGAAGTAAGAGTATGTGAAGTTATCAGAAAAAAGTGATGGGGCGATATATGAGGAGTTGGAGGGGAGGGAGTGGGCACGGATTTGATCAAAACACTTTATATGCATGTATGAAATTCTCAATAAATTGTTTATTTAAATTAAAAAAAGAAGATTTGGGAATAGTTAATAATAATGTAAAAAGTAGTTGATACCATCAGTCACCAGGGAAGTACAAATCAAAACTAGGAGATGCATTAGCCTACACTAGAATAACTGAAATAGACATACTTTCAATACCAAATATTGCTGGGACTCAGTAGTAATTGGAATCTAGTGTTACTGGCAGTGTTATGCAACCATCTTAAAAAGCAGTCTGGCAGTTTCTTCTAAAATTAAGTATACACTTACATGTGACTCAGAAATTTCATTCCTAGATGTTTACACCAGAGAATAAAACATATATCCACAAAACACCTGTACACAGTTATTCATAGGGTTATTTATGATGTTCTAAAATTGGAGTCAACCCTAACGTCCATCAATAGATGAATGAATAAACAAATTGTAGTAGATCCATAATGCAGACTGCTCGTGAGCAATAAAAAAAATCAGTTATAGAAAAAAACAACCTGGATGAAACTCAAAACATTATCATAATTTCCTAGAGGTAATAGCTCAGTGGTAGAGCATGTGCTTAGCATGTATGAGATCGGAATTTAAATCCTTGAATCCAAAATACCGTATTGTATGAAATTCTTTACAGAAAAACAACTCTATACTGACAGAAGCAAAGTAGTACAGGGAATTAGTGAGGACTGATGGCAGGGAGCAGGAGGGAGCATTTTGGAGTGATGAAATGTTTTGTCTTGATTATGGTGGTGTAGTTATGCAAATGTATGTTTGTCAAAACTATTGAAATGTAATCCCAGCACTTGGGAGGCAGAGGCAGGTTGATCTCTGTGAGTTCAAGGCCAGCCTGGTCTACAAAGGGAGTTCCAGACCAGCTGGGGGCTACAGGGAGACCCTGCTCAAAAAGACAAAAAACAATTGTACATTTTAAAATGAGTGTGCTTTATTATATGTTAATTATAACCTCAATTTTAAAAGTTCCTAGCCATCTTTGCAAATTTAATCTCTTTTTTTCACATAAACTCAATCTTCTATGCAGTATTCAGTCATATCCAAGGTTGGGGTCCTTCTAAGAGTTGTTTCTCTCTCTCTCTCTCTCTCTCTCTCTCTCTCTCTCTCTCTCTTTAGGGGTGTTTGACTTAGGGGAGAGTACATGGGCTCCCATGGTGATGGTGGAGGTGGCGGGTGGTGTTTGGGTGGTGTTCATCAGGTTCCTGGTTGTTCCCTAAGTTTTCACAAAACTGTGCAGGGGTTTTCCCAGTCATTGGTCTATGTGTATCCTTCTGGTCTAGTAGACCTCATTATAAAATTGCTCATCTTGCTAGTGTCTAGGTATTGGCTTCCATTTCTGGTAGACTCAATGGTTTGTATGACCAAAACATGGACCCCACCTTTCTTGTGAAGGTTCCTCAGGATCAGACATGACTCCCATTTGGCTCAGCATATTTGCCACAGAATCACTCTTCTCTTTGCCATGGTCTTGGCTTTTGTTGCGTAGTTACCATCTGACTCCACTGAGAGCACAGGAGAACATCTAGCTCACCTCTTTCACATGTGGGCTGAGAGACAGTAAGTGGACACTCTCTCTGGCTTTTTCCTCTGCCTGGACCATGAAGCTTTCTTCCCATAGTTACACATGGGATCCTTAGTACAGCTTCCCCCTAAGGTTAAAATGGAATTCTCTTTCTCTGCACCACATACCCACCTCTCGTTAAAACACAGGAAGAGAAAAAGAAACGTGGGCTGCTCTGAGAATCATGGACACTTCACACATCTTCCTTTGAAAAACAGGTTCCTTTGTCTCCCTGGAAGGGGTACATTGTCTTCCTCTGTGGTAGGAATTTACCCTATATTGTCACCTATGGGTCCTTATGTGCAGATGAATTATTCTAGATGGAAATTATCTTCTCATTCCCCAAAGCTATATCCCTCTTGGGGAAAGGAAGGAGAAAGGGAGGGTATATGATATGCTTGAATTAAAATGTCCTTATATTTAGATTTAATTAGATTAGATTGATTAATTAGATTTAGATAGATTTAGTCTATCACTATTTACAATGACTACATATCGAAATAAATTTTTAAAAAGAAATATGTTCATGAAGAACTCTAAAAGAATACAATTGTATAACTCCAAGTAAAAAATTTAAGTAGCAATCCTACTATCACTATATTACAACATGATAAACAAAGGTCTATTGCAAGTCCAGGTCAGCTGGATAAAACCATAGAGCAAGGACTATCCTCACAGGACTCCAAGGAAGGTAACACAATACCTCCGAAAGCATTCATCTGCAGTTCTGGTCCTCGCAAGTCTTCCTGAAAAAGCATAACCCCCAGGAATAAATACTATTTTCCCCCTTTCACAATGGTGATGCCAGTGCTCTGGGAAGACTCCCCTATCGAGGTTGTATCTGCACATAAACAGTGATAAGTAGCTCTGGCAGACATTGAGTGGTGCAGTTGGACATCTGCCACTGAGATTTCAAATTTACCACTGGCATCTCTGTCAACAAGGCTAAAACTTGAGCATCTATTCATGTGAATGACCGTGACAGAAGAAGGGAGGGACCCTACAAGGTTAGCATAACAATTTACCTCTGCTCACAAAACAGTACATTTAAGTTTCTCTCAAAACAGGTCATGTAATAGATTTACATCTGTTCTGAAGAAATGCATTGGTTAGGCAAGGTAAAACTAGCTTCCTGGAGACTTTGAAGTAGGCAGAAAGTCCCCTTTAATATTAAGCATTCTTGTAAATGATTAACATACTCTGATGTTTGTCAAAAGTAGTGGGGGAACTCTTATGGAGCATTACCAACACACATTTCTTCATTTTTACTTATAAATCTCTAATTTATTGTATTTTATACTAACCCACTAAAAGGTAATTATAGTCCGAATCTTATTCTGGCTTGAGAAAAATTTTCTGAAACAAACTCCATATTAGAATATCTTTCTAAGATGATGCCTTCTAGTACAAATTGGAATGTAGTTCTAATTTCCCTTTATCCTCTTGGCTGTAAAAAAAATATGTAGTCATTTGTAAAGAATTCTCACTAACTCTTAATAACCCTCCCACAAAGTACATCTGGGAGGCAGCTCTTTCCCCTTACCCTCAATGGAGTTTTCAAAAGTGACTGACTCCTTTTATCTTTAGAAAATGTACAGACTCTTACATCAATCAGTGAATAGCTACTTGAAGGAAAAAGTGTTCCTGGAACTTCTTATTTTGGAAAGGTCTAGTCACGTTCTATTGCTTTCCTGCCTTGGTCTTGCTATTTCCAGTGTCTTAACCTTTAGCCACATGTTTCCTTTGTATATTGGGTTGCAGTCACAAAACAGGTAAAGACCTGTGATAGGAAATTACCAAGAGGAGAATCAAGATGGTCATGTCCAAGTGACACTATTCAGTAGTATGACCCTGTCTGAATCACTTCTCTGCCACTGTTTCCCACTTTACAAAGCCAGGATGCTGAACTACTGATACCCATTCTGTAATCCAGGTGGCCCGCGGGGTAAGTCAGCTTTTGGTCTCTGTAACAAATGAGGAAAATAAGTTAAATGATAAAAAGTATATTTTGGTTTATGTTTTAGTCCATAATTGGTGACCTCCATCATCAAGCCTGTGCGGCAGAATGCTATGGCAGGAAGGGTGTAGTAATGCACAGCTACTCACCTTATGGTAGATAGGAAGGAAGAGAGGGAAGGAGAAAGGAGGGGGAGAAAGAGAGAGAACAAGTTATACTCTTTGAAGGCACACACCCAGTGGCCTGCTTCTTGCAACCACATTTACTTTATCCATTCATTGCTGATGGACACCTGGGATGGTTCCATATTGTGAGTAGTAGTGTAATAAACAAATGTGGGCAAGTATCTCTGTGTATGCCGATTGAGATTTCTTTGGGTATGTATGTAAGTGCACCCATGTCGTGCAATGCCTGAGGAGGCCAGAAGAGGGCATGATATCCTCTGGAACTGGAGTTGCAGACAATTGTTAGTGCCAGGTGGGTGCTGGAAACTGAACTTGGTCATCTGCAAGAGCAGCCAGTGCTCTTAACTGCTGTCCCAACTCTCTGGCCCCATCTCCGATGTTTTAACATTGACATTTATAGCTATGAAGTTCCCATTTAAAACTATTTTTATGAATATCACAGGTTCTAGTGTGTCATGTTGTCGTTTTCATTCAATTCTAGAAAATATTTAAATTTCTCTCATTTTCTTCAATGATGTACTCATTATTGAATATTGTGTGGTTCAAGTTCCATAAGCTTGTATTTGTTTAATTTTTTCTTGTTTTGACAGGATCTTCCTAGGCCCAGCCTGCTTGGAACTTACTATGTAGACCAGGCTGGCCTCAGTGTCACAGAGATCTGCCTGCCTCTGCCTCCTGAGTGCTGGGATTAAAGGTATGTGCCACCATGCCTGGCATCTGTATATTTTCTATAGTTTCTCTTGTTGTTCGTGTTTAGTTTTATTCCACTGTGAGAAGATAGACTACATAAAGTTATTTCAGTTTTCTTGTATTCATTTGCTTTGTGGGACTGTAGAGATGACTCAGTGGTTAAAAGTGCTTGCTGTTCTTGCAGAGGTCTTGGGTTTGGTTTTCAGCATGTACATGGCAACTAACAACTATCAGCAACTCCACTTCCAAGGGGTTTGATGCTCTCTTCTGGCCTCTGTGGGCAGCAGACACACACATAGTGCACATATGCCCATGCAGGCAAAACACTCATTTTATTGACTTGTCTGTTGGTGAGAGTGAGGTTCTATACTGTTGCTGTGTTGATGTCACTGTTCCTTCGTGTCTAGTAGCGTTTGTTATATGAAACTTAATGTGACAATGCTTGGTATGTATATGTTTAGAACAAGGTTCTGTACTGTTGCTGTGTTGATGTCACTGTTCCTTCGTGTCTAGTAGCATTTGTTATATGAAACTTAATGTGACAATGCTTGGTATGTATATGTTTAGAACTATTATATCTTCTTGATGGATTCTTCTGAACAGTCCTGCTTTGAAGT
>NW_008332515.1:112725-120482 GCF_000622305.1 Nannospalax galili
TTGTTTATTTATCCTGTCTTCCAGTTTGTGTCTTCTCTTAGAGAACTGAGAACACTGGCATTCAGACTTGTTAAAAGAATGCATTGATTCCTATCATTTGATTGTTTTAGTAATGTTTAATTTTTTTCTAATCGTCATTTGCTTCTCTTTTGTTCTTGCACAGTTCTTTCTTCCCTGTGACCTCATGAGTGTATCTTCCTCTTCAGTGTGTAGGATTCTTTCAAGTATCTTCAGGGTTGCTGGATTAGCAATCATCACTTCCTTTAGTTTGGTTTATTATGAAAGGTTTTTCTTTTCCCTCAGTTATGAAGGATAACTTTACTGGACATCCTAGATTTCCAGTTACTGTCTTTCAGAGCTTTTCAGGGTGTCCAACCTTTGGGCTTCTCTGGCTCATGAGCTGAGCAGTGGGTAATATTACTCTAGGTGTCTTTCCATCTCCCAGTACCGAATAAGGCTGATGGCCAGCTTTCCACAGGCATGCCTTAGACCCTGCCATCTTTAAGTACTTTCTGGCTGCTTGTCCCTCTTCTAGGAAGCTAGTGAGTCTCACTCTAGTTGCTCAGACCTGATTTCTACCATATGAAACATTCCACAACCTGACTCAAAGTTTTTTTCCCTCCAAAGGAAATCTCTAGGTCAGATCTCAGAGTACAGTCAACTGGACTTGCCCTGGGTCCTCAGAGTAGACCTTCAAAGAGGGACCTTTACCTCTAAACCTGACTAGATGCAGACTTAGCAGGAATTTCTTAAATGGTCTTTTGTGCTGATCATGTAACTCAGTTTGCAGAGTGCTTGCTTGGCATCCCCAAGCTCTAGGTTCCAGTCCCTGCACTTCTTTTTTTAGACTTACCTTTTATCTGTCTGGAAGGTAATAAATTAGATGAAAAGTTGTAGTGTGATGTGGTAAGGACCTTTCTCTTCCACTGATCTTTGATACCTTATTAAGTTAAATTGAAATGTATGCAGGCAGTGTTTGGGCTGTCTATCCTGTTTGACTTACTCATCACTCTCTTCTTGCTTAAATTGCATACTTAAAAAATGAGTGCCTGTGGAGACTGGGGATGTTGCTCAATTGTAAAGCACTTGTCTAGCATGCCCTGAGTTTGATACCCAGCATTGAAAAAAAAAAGATGAGGAAAAATCAGAGCATTAAAAATGCCACAGAAATTCCTATCAAACTATGCCACTATATTAGTTAGGATATGGTCTAAACTAATAGGTGAACTCCAAAATACAGAAGCCCAAGTACAATCAAAACATAACGATCTTTTGTATGATAGTGTAGATCTGTGAGTATTCAGAGCTGGAAGGGCAGAAAACCCAGAATCATCCCAGTACCCAGAATTCTTCTGTCTTCTGCCATCAATTAGAGTGACGTTGGCTCAAGTAGGCAAAGTAGCCTCATCTTCTGTCCTGTTCCAGTCTGTTGGGAAGCAGTTCCAGAAGTCCTAGAAAAGAACTTGTGCCCTAGAAGTGGCACATAATCTGTGTTTACATGCTTTCCTCCCAGACTAAATTGTTGCTACCCTTACCCTCAGGAGAGGATAGGAAAAGTGGGTGGCCATGGGCATAGATAAAACATAAGAAGTTCTATTACTTAAAAAAAATAATAAAGAGGGACTGTGATGATGGCTTGGTGCATAAGGTACTTGAGTTTGGATCCTCAGCACCCATGTAGAAGTTGGACACAGCATGTATCTGTAACCTAGCATTGGCTAGGGGAAGAGCAGGACATAACAGGCAATTCCGGAAGCTCGCTGGCCAGCCAGTCTGGAGAAAAAGGCAAACTCCAGGTTCTGTGAGGCCCTGTCACAAAAAATTGAAAACACCCAATATTGATCTCTGGCTTCCACATGCCCTCACATCTACACACATACATATACACACACATTCATATATGACATAAGCACAAAAATAAAATAAATACATAAAAACTAAGGACAAGAGTCAGTATTCATAGTTACAAATAATCATATTAATAGGAAAGTAATCATTTATCAAGTGAAAAAAAATTCCACCTTTGGAAATGGCAATGAAGTAAAAACATGCCTTTGTTTTTATTTTAGATGGCCAGTAATCCATGCACCAGGTAGCATTCTGCACCAACTTTGAATGTCAACAGGAAGTTACTGGACAGCAAACTTCCAAGATCATAACTTGCTGCTGAAACAACTTGGAAAAGAAGCAAACCAGAGTTGAAACCATGGCAAAAATAACTAGAGCTGGGCCTGCCTCCCCTCCCGATGGAGGCTGGGGCTGGATGATTGTGGCTGGCTGCTTCCTGGTTACCATCTGCACCCGGGCAGTCACCAGGTAGTGCCATTTTCTTCTTGATTTGTTAAGTATGACCTCATGTCATTTCTTCTAAATCTGCTTCACTCTGTACGCAAATCACCCCCCATGTCTGTGTCTGTGTGTGTCTATGTGTGTGTGTGTGTGTGTGTCTATGTGTGTGTGTGTGTGTGTGTGTGTGTTTGGCTGGTCATGTATCTTTTCCTTTGTAAGTTATGGTGCTACAGAGTCCTGGACGTTGGTCTCTTCCATAATATCTAATAAGCGTTAGAATACTTAGGAGATTTAGGAGTGTTTAGGTGTGTTGAACCAAATCCATCCATTTGTGTTCATGAGTAGCTCTACAAAAGGTAGATGTATGTGATACATATTTCTTTCTACCCTGCATATTGTACCCATTATTATTATTATTACTATTTTGAGACTGGTCTTACTATGTAGTACTGGCTGGCCTGGAACTCACTATGAAGGCTAAGGTGACCTCAAACTGAGATCCATCTGTCTCTGCCTCCTGAGCACTGTTATGTCAGCCTAGATGCACTTATTTTTAATGTGAAATATGTAAACCTGTCCTATATGAAATAACATGGGAACTGTCCTGATTTGTTCATTTGAGGATGAATTTTTTCATGATATTTTCATAAAATAAGTTCTAGAGATTTTAAATAATTGTTAAATGCACAAAGAAGGCAAGTTAGCATAAGCTACGTTGACTCTAGGGAAATGTAAGATAAGATTTTTAAGTCCATTTTTTTCTTACACATACAATGTTAAATCTTAATTAAGATAAATATCAATCATTAAGATGTTATATTAGAAACAGTTAATTGTATTTATGACTCATAACTTATGAATTGTAGTGTACTGTGGTAAGAGATCATCCTTAATATGCAATATGTATTTTTAATCAAGTATTCGGCCTAGGAATAAGGAAAAATTGTCTATGGCAAAAGTATGGTTATAAAGTTTACAGTAAATTTGTGAACACATTATAAGAAGTTAAGCTTCTCTAGGGGTGGGGTCTATATCCATCTCAGAAAGGAAAACTATATAACTTCAAAAATTCCTTGAAAACCTTTTAGCTTCCCAGGTACTGAGCCTGGAAACTTCAAACCTAGAATTCAAATTGTTTTGCTTCACTTTGCTTTTGGGCTTTAGTGATAGAGGCTGAATTTTAGGCTGAAGAAAAGCAACTGCAAAGAAACAGGTGATCAGGGATTGTTTCATCCCTACTTACTCACTCGTTCTTCTCTATCCTCCAAAGGCATGGTGCTAAGTATTCTTAATGGGAAACTCCATCATTTCATGCACATAGGAATTAATATTTGAAATCTGCATGCATTCGTTCTTTCCTCTCAGGTGCTTTCAAATAGAACTCTGTTGCTCTTCTCTGACAACACATTATGGACAGTACAAGAAAGTATTTGTACTATAACTTTACTTGATGAAATTGTAAATGTGCACATTGATATCTACCTTCTAACAAAGTTATAATGCAAGATATTTATCTCTGCCACTATGTAGGTTGAGTTTGATTTTTCTTTCTTCTATATTGTGGAGCTTGTGTTCTGGTGTGAGGAAATTGTGGAATTAAACTTCCATGTATTCTTTTTATTTATTTGTTTTTCTTTTTATGTGGATAAGTGTTTTGCCTGCATGTAAGTGCAGTACATGTTTGCAATGCCCGGGGAGGCCTGAAGAGGGTGTCAGACCCCTTGGAACTGGAGTTACTAATGGGTCATGTGGGAGCTGGGAATTGAACTCGGGTCCTCTGCAAGAGCAGCCAGTGCTCTTAACCACCTAGCCATCTCCCCAGCCCTCATGTAGATTTCTGTAAGTGGAAACAGTCAATTCTGTAAAGGGAAGGTTCTGGAAGTGGGCTCGTTGCATTCAGGAGAGTTTATACTGTGTTTTGGGTAGCTGAGTTTTCATGATGATCTTGAATTCTCATGGAGTTGTTCTTGGTGCTTCTGGTTTCAATACTGAGATATTTCGACCAGTTTTGTTGCCTTGTGATTTAGGCAGAATAGGTGCATTTAACCCTGTTTGGTAGAAGGGCGAAGCCGCTTACTTATACTTTATCGTTACTTGGACAAAGATTAGAATCCTAGTTTTTTTAATCCGTCAACTCTTAAAGCACACATACAGGCACAGAAATCACTATTGCTTTTTTTCTGATATAACTAAACAGCTTCTTATCTTGTTCTTCTATATACACAACACTTTCAGTACCCTCCCTACATACATGTTAAACACACACACACATACACACACACACACACACACACTTTATAGCTTCAGGATCAGCTATAGTATTATGAGACAGCTTTTTAAAAATACTTTTGTTGTGGGAAGCATTGTCAGAAGGTGTGCTATCTCCTTTCCAAAGGGCTGACATGTCAGTGATAAGAAGTTATGGTGCCATGGGGACAGTGGTCTCCAAATTTGTTTTACAGCGGGCTTCTACCCTCCCTCTTCTGTTGGTAATTGGCTATAGGAAATATTACACCCAGTTCCTGTACAAACAACTACACCTGAGTGATTTTGTGTGTGTGTATACTCTTTGAACTTTCTGGAACCCTGAGTAGAACATGGAGTAAGGGATCCAGAGATAATTGATGACTTAGGGAACTCATTTACTGATGGTCTTTCATGCTCACCAGTGTCTTATGTAGCTTATCTCGTTTAGCAAGATGTTGAATCTCAGCTTTCTTTTAATAACAGATTCCCTGGCTGCTACCATGGGATGGAAGTCTTGTGTCTTTTTAAGGTTATTTTTTTAGTTTTACATTTCAATTCAGTTAAAATCAGTTCCATAGATGTATAGAGCTAGAGACTTCTAAAACCAAGAGATGCTGGCTGGGAGGCTTGGCCATAAATAAATGAAATACAAATCAAAATGTATTAAGCATAATTTTGGTAAATACAGAATTAAATTAATATTGACAGAGAGATAAGTTCGGGCCTGCAAGTTCAGGGCAGTCTTTCTAGAGAAGGTGCCCCTGGAGTAAGGTCTTAAAGAATGGGAAGAATTTGACCAGGCAGACATGAAGGAGAAAGATGTCTCAACCCATGTCAGTGCCACGCACTTCTCCATCTTTCTTTTGGTGGTCATGGTGAGCAGTCTGCCACTCCTGAACTGCCAAGGATTTAGCCAGAAACCAGAAAAGAAGATTGCAGCAGGCAGCCAAGGCGAATTAGCAGAGGTCAACGGGAGATGACAAGGGAAGAACGCTTGAGGCAGAGCAGGGCTGGTGAGAACAGCGTGCTGATGTGGCCAGCCTAGCAATCTAAATGTCACAAGCAAGGAGCCGCCAAGAGAACAGGATGAGAACAAGGAAGCCAAGCCTGGGCGATTTGCCCAACAGGTAATCAGTGCCTGAGGGACAACCAGCCTTCCTATGAAAAGACACATTTTAAAATGAAATATATTGTATTCCAATGGTAAAATTCAAACAAGTTGAAAGTATATAAAATATCTTTTTTTTCCTCTTCACTTCCCAAATCTCAGTTTTGCTACCTAAAAATTAACCTCATGATAATTTTTTGAGGTCAGTCTAAAAATTAAACAAATCAAAAAGTTCCCCCAACCTTGACTTTACTCCTTTTCTTCACACTTGGTATACTGTTCTGAGCTCCTCCTCTCCCCCACTACTTAGGGATATATATCTTGGGATCTTTCCCTATCAACAAAGATGGCTCTATTTCACTTAAAAATCTTATTTCAGGGGCTGGAGAGATGGCTCAGTGGTTAAGAGCACTGACTACTCTTACAGAGGAAACCAGGTTTGGTACCCAGCACCCACATGGTGGCTAACAACTGTCCGTAACTACAGTTCCAGGGGATCTGATTTCCCTTTCTGACCTCCATGGGCATTGCACAGTCCAGTGCAGGCAATACACTCATACACATAAAATAAAATAATAAATAAAATATTTTTTAAAATCTTATTTCAGATTATGCATAAGATGACAATTTGAGAGTAGATACTTGAAAAGAAAAATTTGATTTAAATATCCAAACAAAATCTTATCCCAGGCATGAGACTTATTTTTCTTTAAATTTTCTGGGTCCAAATAAACTTAGTTGAAATAGATGTCTGGAGTTCTTTCTTTGGAACTCTTTCAGCTTTCTTGAGATTTATTTCCTATAAATACTTGCTATCTAGGTGAGTACATGCTTTGTGGCTTTGGCATACCTTCAAGTTTTTTCATTAATGAAGTCACTTGGGACATATTACACACAGGTTGAATAACGTGATTAGTAAATGTAAATGATAGTGATGCTAACCTGTAGGTTACAATGCATCAGTGGGTCCATCCCTGCGCTGCTTCAGTACATAATGTCATCAACCAGGAAATCTCTTTACCAAGGACATATTAGCAGCCAACCCCACTGAGGTTAGCACAGTGTGAGAGCAGAGTGATGAGGCTGGGACAGCAAGCCTGCTGACACCTTGAGTCAGTTATCTTAAGAAACTCACTTTTACAACTGATGATACTGGTGATATTTTGTTTCTACATTTTTGTCAACAGATCTTACCAAACTCTGACATAGGTGAAGAGAGGTTTGCTTTTGCAGTATGACCCAGTACATTCTGGTGGACAAAGTCCTGTTTACAAAAATCCTTGTTTTAGAGATGATTAAATTGAGACCCCAAGAGACTAAGAAGTCTTACTAAAGACTCTGAGACCCCAAGTGGTTAAGAAGTCTTATGAAGAACTCTGTTACCCCATGAGAATCTAGAATCAGAATCCTGCTTTCCTGACTTCTATCATTGCACAAATATTCCACACAACAAAGTCCAAATATATGTGCTCCCATTAACACGTGATTTCTTTAACATTATGCTTGGATTTAAAAGTCTTATATCAGGAAACTTCTTTTTTTTTATTTAAATTTTTTTTTACAATTAAAGTTACAGTTTTAACAATATGCTTGGATTCTTATATCAGGAAACTTCTTTTTTTTTATTTAAATTTTTTTTTACAATTAAAGTTACAGTTTTAACAATATACAAAATGTTACAGTAATTCAGATTTTTTGGCATAATAATTGTAGATTGTAGATTTACATTTTATATCTCATAATAGCGATGAAGATTATACAAAAGCTATTAAAACAATTATAAGAATAAATTCAATTGTCACTTAAGTATCTAAACCTATTTTTCTTTGCGTTCTTCCAGAATGATTTGTTCTTATTCTTTACCTTAATTTGAGGGACTTCAAGAAGATACTTATTTTTTTTTTTCATACAGAAGAATTCCTTCCAAAGCAATTGACATTGAGATGTTTTCACATGCATTCTAATCTCTATATACATGACTATCACTGGTCACAGTCACCCACCTTCTGAGCTCCTCGGCATCTGAGCATGAATACAAACTCATCAGATAGACAGCCTTCCTCTCCCACTAGAGGCTCCATACTCTGCCATCCCTGTCACTGTCCACTGTGTT
>NW_008332515.1:123041-129938 GCF_000622305.1 Nannospalax galili
TTAACCTACAAAATTAATTCTTCCAATCCATGAGCATGGGACTTCCTTCCATCTTCTGATGTCTTCCTCAATTTCTTTCTTTAAAGAGTTAAAATTTTCCTTGTAGAGCTCTTTAATGTCTTTGGTCAGGTTTATTCCAAGGAAACTTTTTTTTATCTGAAAAACTTTATGGTCATTCCACATGTCCCCCTCTTTTAAAAAGGTAGAACACTGCCATATTGTTTTTATTTGTTTCATTTGTAACTTCATTCTTTTCCCATTGAGAACACATAGGAAGTGGCATAATCATCTACCTCATGAAAGTCACATCATTCAGAAATACAGATGTGGCTATTAAGATTTTTAGCCTCTAACTGCGTATGGTAAAGCATACTTTTAATTCCACCACTCAGGAAGCAGAGGCAAGTGGATTTCTGTGAGCTCTAGGCCCTCCTGGTGGTCTACATAGTGAGTTTCAAGCCAGCTGGGGCTACAGGGAGACCCTGTTTCAAAAAGACCAAAAAAAAAAAAGTTTTACCTCTGGCCAAGGTCCTCATATGGTAACAAAAGAAGCTTGTATCTTTGATTTTCACACCTTAAAAAGTTTGTTTTACTGATACAACTAGTGAAATCAGTTAAGAAAACCAGCAAATAGAAAACAAGGCAAGATTTCCAAGAAATCACAAGACACAGTTCCCTAAAATGATTTAGTGAAGGAAGAGACGATGATTTATAATTCCAAAATATCTCCATTGTCTGCACCCTCCCCTGTTGCCGATTCTTTCTCTGACTTTAGAGCATGTTCAGATGCTTCCCCTCACTGCTGCACAAGTCCCTCTGCAGGAGCACTATTCAGTCTTCTTCTTCTCTTTCTCATTTAGAGTTCTCGAAGGTTCTATTCAACCATTTTCATTTCCTTATATTCTAGTCACTTTCTCTACCAAGTGGGATCCATGTTTTCTTCCTCCTTCCTTCCCTCCCTCCCTTCCTTCTCTCCCTCCCTTTCTTCTCTCACTTCTTTTCTTCCACATTTATGAGCACCCAGTACATTACAGATACTGTACTAAACATTTGGGATTTAGTGTGAAATGTGTCTGCTGTCACACAGCAGCCGTCTAGTGGAGAATACAAACAAATGTAAAGGGAGTTGCCATATCGCATGGTGAATGTCCAGGATGTAATGGAAACATAGAAGTGCCAATTCCAGTCTTAAGTAGAAAGGGAGCAGTCAGGGAACATTCCTGGAAGGATAGACTGATAGCTTGACACTAAAACAATGAGGAGGAATAGAGGAGAATACCAGAAAAATAACGTTTAGAAGTGCATAGAACACAGGTGGTATGTTATTGAACGAGGAAGGGAAACGTTCAGTATGTCTGAAGAGAAGACTCCCAACAGTGGGCAGACAGGAAAAGCTCCCGCACTCTCATAAGTTAGGTTAAAAAGTTTTATATGCCAGTTCACTCTCACCACTGTGTACGGGACGCTCCAAAAGCAGCCAAGTAGGAATTCAGAAATATCAGGATGCTTTGAGTTACAATCCGGGGTAAAGGTGCCGGCATGAATTATGACTAATAAGGCGGATAAAGGCTCTGGAGGAATTTGAGAGCTCTGAGGAGGAATTTGAGAACTTTATGATTAGATCAGTTGTCCTCAGCCATTTTTACAATGAGGCTATATCTTATAAATCATTTTTCAGTTAGACTGAAGGCTGAATGATTAGGAGAAAATAGCTTTTACTACTAGATGAGCAGTCTTTCTGATGCTAAGAAATTTCACAGGATTTTTGTTATTTTTAATATGCACATGCTTATTTTTAATTAAAATATTACACAGTGTTAGATATCATTATGGCATTTTCAAACAAAGTGTACTTTAGTGATTCTTCTTCCCTGTCCCCCACCCTCGGCTACCCCTGATTCCCCTTCCATGCCCCACCCCCAGTCTTTTCCTCTTTCCTATCCCATGTATCCTGCTCATCTCCCATCCTTCCTCAGCATCTGTTTTTATCTTTCTTGGTCTCCTTTCTACTTATATATAATCAGTCTAGGCTTTGCATAAGAAGAACACAAGATTTTTGTCTTTCTGACTTTGAGTCACCTTGTTTAACATTATACTTTCCATAGCAATCCATTTTCCTGCAAGTTTCAGGATTTCACTTTTCTTTATAGCTGAATAAAATTTCATTGTGTATGTGTACCACATTTTCATTATCCATTCATCTGTTCATTGGCATCTAGGCTGGTTCCATTTCCTATCTATCATGAATAGAAGTATGGTAAACATGGATGTGAAAATAGCTGTTACTGGTGGGGTGTGGAGTCTTTGGGGTGTATTCCCAGGAGTGGTATAGTTGGGTCATATGGTAGTTCTATCTCTCACTTTTGAGAAACTTCCATACTGATTTCCATAATGGCTGTACTGGTTTGTACGCCAACCAGCAGTGAGTAAGTGTTCCTCTTTTCCCAAATCCTTACAAACATTTTTTTTTGTCAGATTTCTTGATGCTATTTTAATTGGGGTGAAGTGGTATCTCAAAGTAATTTTAACTTACATTTCCCCAATGGCTAGGAATATTGAACTCTATGAAGAATAATTATTGGCCATTTGTGTTTCTTCTTTTGAGAATTGTCTATTCATTTCTTTAGTCTATTTGTTTAGTAGTTTTGGATGGGATTTTGTTGTCCTTCATTGTGAACTCTGGATATTTCCCCTCTGTCTAAAGTACAGCTAGTGAAGATTTTCTCCTCTTCTGTGGGTTGTCCATTTACTTTGCTGATAGTTTCTTTTGTTGAAACATGCAGATATTTATTAGTAAATAGACTTGAGATCAATATCTGTTTATGAAAGGAAGGAGGCAGGATTGGCAACTCTTGTTTTATTTGGGCAGAGAGTTCTTTGTTTTTGTTGTTCATTGAATTAAAACTCGCTTAAGGTGGTTGCAGTTAATGGCTTTTAAAAGTTCCACAATATTTTTATTCAAATTAAGGTCATACAATTGTGTAGGTTTATGTGTCATTGTTTGTACTGTGAGTAGTGACTCTGCTTTAGCCTCTGACAGAATTACTAACCTTGCATCAGATCTATTACAACATGGTGTCTGGCTTCTTAACTCACTGGGTGGAGGAGGACTAGGTTTACATCCTTTCGTCAGAGGCAATTACACCATCGTTCAGTGTGGAGACTAAGAACAGGACCATGGTGAACACAAAGGTATGCCACCAGCATGACCTCAGCTGCATGGTGTACAGGCAGCACACAAGTGTAACCCTCAGTCCCTTGTAGGAAGCTGCCTGTCCTGCTGGGGGCACCACATCCAGTGACAAATAGCAGGAAGTACAAAAACCCTGGGCCATTTCCTTTGTGCCTGGCTGAGGATTTATCAGGATGGCATCACACACAGTGTGACCCCTCTCTACCTAGTCTTTTATTCTTTCTTTTCCTACTTTAAGCGTTAATCTCCATTATACAACCTGAATACTGGATTCCAAGCCAGGGTCTGCTGGACTGAGAGTTTAGTTCCTTCCAATGTTCCCATTTCTCTTTTCTACCACCAGAATTAGCAACATAATCGAAAGACTATATGCAAAATGAAAATGCAAAGCTTTTAGTTCAAAAAGCAGGAGAAAGAAAGCACTGTAAAAAGTACCATCATAGGGCATTTTCCATTTCTTGAGGGGTCTTTCTAATTTTTTTCATGGTGTTTCTAATTTGGTCTTTAGGGTTATTTAACAAAGAAAAATGGGGATGGTAAACTATGGACATGAATGTAATGTTCTTATATGTTGTAAAATGCCAGTTTTAAATGCAAATATGAACTGATACATGAAGTCACTGAAATTAGATAACTCATATTTTATAGCTTGCAGGCAGGTATGCATTTGGTTTTCACCAGAGCAGTGGAAATATTGCACATGGCTAACTCCACTATTTGCATTCTTGAAACTTTCATATCATTCTCTCTGTATGAGTGTGTGAGTGGTGTATACATGTGTATGTGTGTATGTGTGTATGTGTGGTGCACTCTTCCATGCAGGCACAGAGAGGCCCCTGGGACCCACTTGACTCCTCCCCACAGCGCTGGGATTACAGGCACACCGCCACACCATGCTTTTATGTGGATGCTGTGGATCCAAACTCAGGTCCTCACATTTGCTCAGCAAGCTCCAATATACCTGCTGTCCTGGATGAAATGCATCTACTTTGTGCTAGCTCTGAGTCTTACTAAGGTCCTTCAGACTGTAGGCCAACCAGAATTCCATGCTCAGAGAACATCCCCAATACTCCGTATCAGTGGGATGGCAAAGAATAACAGATGTACATAGGACAAGTGTACCTCCTCCTGTTCACATGGGGTCTCCATGGTCCCATTAGCCTTCAGTTATAAGATCCAAATACAAAGATGTGCTTATTAAGAATTTGAAGTCAGGGAGAGCTGAGCATTCAATCAAGGTTCATGTTTTGAATGCCAGACTCTGTGATTTGTGTAGATTTTACTCTCATAAAGCTGGCCTGGTCTAACACGACTGCCCTGATCCCACCAGCCTGTCTCTCCTCTCCAAGCTCTCCATTGTGGTATGTGCCCCATTAATGAGAAACTTCACTCAGAGTAGCTTGACCAAGAGTGGGTGTGATCTTGTTCCGAGGTGTACTGAATCCTTTGAGAAGTGTGCTTTCAAAACTGTACCAAATAAAGGGCTCCCCTCACATTTATTTCTTTCTTTATTTTAACATTTAAAAATTATTTGTTTAATAATGATATGATTAGAAGAAGCATTTCATTACAACATTAACATATTCAATAACAATTTCCAGAGCAAAGATGCATCTCTTTCAATATTGGCTGTAAATTTTTAGGTTCACAGTTGAATTAATACAGTTATAAACCCTATAATACGTAAAATTGAATGAGGTTTGAACCTTTAAAAAAGATCTTCACTTCATACTAAAATATACTGTTTCATACAGAAAAACTCATTTTTAATAGTACTAACACTTAAATGTTTGCACATGCATCTCTAATCTCTATGTATCTGATTACTACTAGTCACAGTTGGTTACTTTCTGAGATCCACCAAAGCATGGATATAAAATCATTGGGTAGATTTCAATGGTAATGTGTTTCACCTTTATTAATTAATTAATGTGGAGCAAATTTTTATGCTTTTTCCTCAAATATAATTCATTTTTTTCTATTTGTTGATTTTTTTCGTGCGTGTATTTCATACAGAACATCCCAAAAAATTCATCTATATACCCACATCCCAAATGGCATGCTCCCATAGTCCCCCTGCCCTCCACTGGATCCCATATACTCTGTTACTGTCCACTGTGTTGTTGGCATCCCCAGCCGTTCTCCAGTGCTTGTCCATCTGCTGAATCTAGTCAGACTATCTAGAGGTCCTTGTTTTAGGAAGATCAGCTGTTCCTCATCTAGCCGCAATCAGTTGCGAATATTCCTTAAGATAAGATTGAGGTCTGCTGTCCATTTTCCCAGTTCTATGCTGAGTTACCGTCTGGGAGTCTCTTGACCAACAACCCTGACCAACAACTCAAAGGAAGGTATCTCCTGTCTGGCATTGTTTCTTTGGTTATACTTTCCTTTTGGGTTTTTAAGACCACACAGTTGGCCCAAATAAAGCAATTTATTTTTACTTTTAAGGTTGTTTGAGGATTTGTTCCTCAGGGGTCATGTGGGTTTGGGAGGAGCCCCTGGCTCCTTTTTTTTTTTTTTTTTTTAACCAGTTCCATCTCTGTGAAGATAACTCAAAGGTCCTGCTCAACCATGGCTGGCTTCACTTGGAAGCATGGAAGAAATGTTTCCTCTGTGTTAACCCTCCTCTTTGTAGACTGGACACTGGTTCAAGTCCATTTGGTGGGGTCTCCATGGCTTCCTTGATCAGGAGGACAGGTGACTCACCACAGTTACAGGATATTTTGCGAGATGTTCATAGTCTCCTGGAGCTTAGTTGACTTAGGAGGCCAAGGAGCAAAAACTGTCCATTATGTCCCTCTGACCAAATTAGTATAGGCCTCAAAGTATGGCTGTTAGACATCCAAGAAGGTTAGTTCTACCAGTTGGGTATTTTTAATTACCTTGTGCTATATAGGTAAAGCTTGGGAAAAGATGAAACATTCTCAGATAAACCTTGCCTAGGCATGTATTATATTCCTTGAGATAGTTGTATGTATAATTTGTCAGTAGGTTGTTCGATTAATATGATTTCCTCTGGTTTTTTTAAAAACTAGAAAGGCATTATTTATCTCTCATTTTCTAACCCTTCCACCATGGTTTCCCCATGTAAAGTACCTCAATTTCTCCCATTTCTCCCTGAATAATAGCCTTCTCCTATGGTCCCACCTCTCTTGAGCTTCTTCTTTCCTTTTATCCCCAAGGTTCCTTGTAAATCCTCCTCCCCCTCCCCTTCATAACCCAATTTTTATCCCTATCTCCCTTATTAATGCCTGTTTCCTACTGTTCTCTTTCAGATTCTTTTTTCAATTAATTAATTAACTAATTAATTTGTTTATTTGGTCTTATTGAGACAGGGTCTCCCTGTAGCCCCAGCTGTCCTGGAACTCAGTATGTAGACCAGGCTGGCCTTGGCTAGGAGCCACTTATGAGGGAGAACATACATCATTTGTTTTTCTGAGTCTGTTACTTAGTATAACAGTTTCTAGTTCCATCCATTTACCTGCAAATTTCATGATTTTAACTTTCTTTACAGTTGAATAAAACTCCATCGTATAAATGAACCACATTTTCGTTATCCACTCATCAGTTGAGGGACACTTAGGTTGTTGTTATTGTGAAAAGAGCAGCAACAAACATGGATGTACAAATGTCTCTACAATAGGATGAGTTCTTTGGGTATATGCCAAGGAGTGGTATAACTGGGTCAAATGGTAGGTTCATTT
>NW_008332515.1:130162-132006 GCF_000622305.1 Nannospalax galili
CTTCTTAGCCATCTTTATTTCTTCTTTTGAGAACTCTCTGTTCAGCTCCTTAGCCCATCTTTTAATTGGGCTACTCCCTTTCTTGATTATTTGTTTTTTGAATTTGCTATATATTCTAAATGTTAAACCTCTGTCAGATGTGTTGCTGGTTGTTTTCTCCCATTCTGTGGGTTTTCTCTTCAGTTCCCTAGTTGTGTCTTTTGATGTACAGAAGCTTTTTAATTTAATGAGGTCCCATTCATTGATTCTTGACCTTGTTTCCTGAGCAATTGATGTCCAGGTTAGAAAATCCTTTCCCACACCTATATCTTGTAGGTTATTGCCAATGTTTTCTTCTGTTTCAGAGTTTCAGTCTTTTTAAAAGAAACTTTATTGAGAATTTCATGCATGCTTATAAGGTGATCAAATCCACTCTCACTCTCTCCCCTCCAACACCTCCCATATTTCCCCAACACTTTTTTCTGACAACTTCGTTTCCTTCCTTCCTTCCTTCCTTCCTTCCTTTCTTCCTTCCTTCCTTCCTTCCTTCCTTCCTTCCTTCCTTCCTTTAATGGGGCTTTTTGCTACTCTAACATTACCCCTCTGAAGAGGTAATCCTAAAATCTTTTAGGCATTACATAAGAGCTCCCAAATACTTTTGTCATTTTTGGCCTTCGGAACAAAGTATGTTGCGAAGAGGCCCAAGAACATTTTGACTTTTGGCCAAGAAACTGGCTACCTTTCCATGGGGTCTTGTTAACCCTAACTGCCTAGCCAATTCCTACCTCCTATTCATATCACAATATGCTCTGAATAGGTTACCCAAATTGCTGATAGGGAATTGGGATACAGACCGCTCTGGCTTCTTCCATGCTGAACAGGGATGTAGGGTGATGTAATTAGGGTATCTCTTCAGTGGGTCTATCTAAAAGACTCCCAAATTGCATAACTCTTATCTATAGGGAGAAAAGAAAGAGATGAATAGGGGATATGAAGAAGTAAAAGCAAGAGTAGTTAGCATTACAAGTTCTAGTTGGAGAACCAGAAAAAAGAATGGCAAATTTCAAATGTTCACATCAGAGTCCATTGGGATTTCTTGATGAGAGCTTCCAAAAGCATCCCTCTATTGGGTTGAATGCTTTCTTTCCCTGGACATTTAGTAGTTTGTTATAAGACTAAAATAGAAGACTGGGGATAGCTCAATCAGTAAAGTGCTTGCTGCATAAGCCTGAGGACTCGAGTTTGAATCCCCAGACCCCATGTTTAAAAAAGTTGGGTGTGGAAGCATGGCTTATAACCCCAGTGCTGGGTAGGTGGAACAGGGAGAGTCTGCGGGTTCACTTGCCAGCTAGCCTAGCCTAATTGGGAAGTCCCAGGCCAATGAGAAACCCTGTGTCAAAGAACAAGTTGGATATCTAAGGTTGTCCTCTGGCCTCTTCACACACCTACATACATGTGCACATTCATACCACATATACTACATACATAAATAAACAAGATTAAATTGGGCATTTCTCTCCACATTGAAAGTTTGATTAATTTAATTCTGTTATACATCTTTAGAGAAAGTTATATATAGAGTAACCTACTGTCACAAAATCATTGAATGTTAGGATTGAAAAGAATATTTGAAAAAGTGCAATGTGTTGACATCTTTTTATAGTTGTATATATAACTGTAATTTTGCACAACCTGTCAGTAAGTCTGCTGCTTTGTAATCAGGTTAGGAAACTGTGTCCTCTTTAAAAGAGAAGCTTTTCCTACAGTCCTACCTCTCTTGAGCGCCTTCTTTTGATTTATCCCCTAGGTTCCTTGTATACCCTTCCTGCCCCTCTCCCTTAAACTAAACCAATTTTTATCCATGT
>NW_008332515.1:134182-138508 GCF_000622305.1 Nannospalax galili
CAAGGCTGGACTCGAGAGTGATGGATTCAGGATTTGCTTTCAGGTATTTTGATAGCTGTTGGAGTGGTTAGAATCAGTATCAGTTCCCTCTCAAAGCCCTCTAGATTGGAGAGAGAACAAATTTATGCATCATTTTAGAATAGTGGGCTGTCTCCCTTAGCTACAGGTAGGCACTACAGTATTGCAGACCAAGATTTGAAGTCTTACATCTGAGCAGCACTTTCTGATTAAGAACAAAATCATCAATGAGAAATAAGTCTAAATAACTTTGTATATGGACTTAATATTTGGGAAGTGTATATTTCGTTATACTTTCTTTTTGGGTGTTTAAGACCATACAGTTGGCCCAAATAAATCAGTTTAGTTTTACACTTAAGGTCATTTGACAATCTGTTCTTCAGGGGTCACAAGAGCTTCGGAGGAGCCCCTGGCTCTTTTTTTTTTTTTTAACCAGTTCCATCTATGTGAAGTCAAACGTCCTGATCGACCATGTCTGGCTTCACTTGGAAGCATGGATGAGATGTTTCCTCTGAGTTGACCCTCCTCTTTATAGACTGGACACTGGTTCAAGTCCATTTGATGGGGTCTCCATGGCCTCCTTGATCAAGAGGACAGGTGACCCACCACCATTATAGGACATTTTGAGAGATGTTCCATAGTCCCCTGGAACTTAGTCAACCTTGATGGGCAAGGGGCAAAAACTGTCCTTTTTGTTCCTCTGAACAGATTAGTCAGAGTATGACTCAAAGTACAGCTGTTAAACATCCAATTAGGTTAGTTCCACCAGTCTGGTATTTTTTTTTTCTTTCTTTTTGAGCCAGGGTCTCCCTGTAGTCCCAGCTGTCCTTGAACTCACTATGTAGACCAGGCTGGCCTTGAACTCACAGAGATCCTCCTGCCTCTGTCTCCTGAGTGCTGGGATTAAAGGCGTGTGCCACCTCACCTGGCTCAGTCTGGTACTTTTAATTACCATGTACTATGTAGATAAAGCTTGGGTAAAAAACCAAACATTCTCAGATAAACCTTGACTAGATATAAATTTTGTTTCTTAAACTAGTTGACTAATCTATAACTTTAGAAAGTTTTAAGATTATGTGTATATTATTTTTGTCTCATCCTTTATATATCATAACAAACCTACACAGACCTTCATCAATTGTTTAGGCTATCTCATTTTTTCTATTTTGGAAAATATCTCCATCCCTATATCCTTTTAACATCTTTTACATTCTCATTTTCTTTTTTAAAAAATAATTATGAGACATAATAGCATTAACAAATAAATTTTATGTCTCTTGTGAAAATTCTTTTCCTGGGGATACTAAGCAATGCTTATTCCCTCTTAAGGTTCTAGTGTCAAGTTAATGCTTGATTAAAGTTTTACTGGGGAACCAATGAATATCATGAGCTTACTTACCAAGATAACTGAGGGGTTGCTGAGGTGTGTGTATGACCTGAAGGTATGCACAATGGAAAGCCTTTACCCAGCATGGGTCATGCCTTCTCTTCCTAGCCTTCCCCAGATTGTATCCTAATGTAGCCCTCCCCCAATCCAGGAGACCATGTGTGATTAGGGCCAAATTACATACAGTTGGCTGGAAACTCCAATGACCCTGCTTGGCCCTCCTTTAATCAATGAGCACAACAATCAACAAGCCCAAAGGTGATGATGTTTAGCGATCAGGCACAGCTGAAGTTGTGATTATGGTAGTTATTTCGTGCAGTAGAGACTGCTCTACAGCACCACCTTATTAAAAGGACATGGAATTTAAAAGGATTTGGTGCTAGGATCCACATATGAGGGAGAACATATGTGGTTTGTTTTTCTGAGTCTGTATTACTTCACTTAGTATCACAGTTTCTAGACCCATCCATTTACCTGCAAATTTCATTATTTTTTATTTCTTTAATGCTGAATAGAATTCCATTGTGTGAATATACCACATTATTGTTAACCACACATCAGCTGAGGGGCACTTAGGTTGCTTCCACCTCTTACCTGTTATAAAAAGAGCAGCAACAAACATGGTTGTACAAGTGTCTCTACAATAGGATGGGTCCTTTGGGTATATGCCAAGGAGTGGTATAACTGGGTCACATGGTAGGTTCATTTTTAGTTTTTCAAGAGTTCTCCACACTGTTTTCCATAAGGGTTGACTGTATGAGTTTGCAACCCCACCAGCAGTGAATGAGTGTTCTCTTCTCCACATCCTCGCTAGCATTTGGTATCATTTGTTCTCTTGATCCTAGCCTGTCTGATTTGGGTAAGGTGATAACTTAGGGTGGTTTTAATTTGCATTTCTCTAATTACTAACGATGTTGAACACTTTTTGAGAAGTTTTTTAGCCATCTTTATTTCTTCCTCTGAGTACTCTCTGTTTAGCTCTTTAGCCCATCTTTTAATTGGGTCATTTGGTTTCTTGATTCTTTGTTTTTTGAGTTCTTCATATATTCTGGATATTAAACCTCTGTCAGATGTGTCACTGGTGAAGATTTTTCCCATTCTGTGGGTTTTCTGTTCACTTTTTTGATTGTTCCTTTTGCTGTACAGAAGCTTTTTAGTTTAATGAGTTTAATGAGGTCCCACTTGTTGATTGCTTACCTTAATTCCTGAGCAAATTCTGTTCTTAGTAAATCCTTTTCTACACCTATATCTTGTAAGTTACTGCCAGTATTTTCTTCTGATAGTTTCAAAGTTTCCAGTTTCACATCGAGGCCTTTGTTCCATTTGGAGTTGACTCTTGTGCAAGGTGAATGATAAGGATCTAGTTTCATTCTTCTACAGGTGGAGATCCAGTTTTGCCAGCACCATTTGTTGAAGATGCTGTCTTTCCTCCATTGTGTGTTCTTGGTACCTTTGTCAACTATCAGGTAGCTGAAATTACGTATACTCGGATTTGGGTCTTCAGTGATGTTCAATTGATCTAAGTGTCTATTTTTGTGCCAGTACCATGCTGTTTTATGACTATAGCTCTGTAGTATACTTTGAGTTAGGTATAGTAACCCCCCAGGCATTGCTCTTTGTGCTCAGGGTCGCTTTGGCTATCTTTGGTCTTTTGTGCTTCCATATGAATTTAAGGGTTTTTTTTTTTTTTTTTTTCTAATTCTTTGAAGTATGTCATGGGGATTTTGATTGGGATTGCATTGAATCTATGTATTGCTTTTGGTAGAATGGTCATTTTCACAGTATTAAGCCTTCCAATCTATGAGCATGGGAGGTCCTTCCATCTCCTGGTGTCTTCTTCAATCTCTTTCTTTAACAATTTAAAATTTTCATTGTAGAGACCTTTGGTGTCTTTGGTCAGATATATTCCAAGATATTTTATTTTTTACTATTTATTTATTTATTTATTTATTTATTTTGCAGCAAGTGTGAATGGGATCATTTCCCTGTATTCTTTCTCCAATTGATTGTTATTGGTATATAGAAAGGCTACTGATTTTTGTAGATTGATTTTATAAACCTACCACTATACTGAACGTGTTGATCAGTTCTAGGAGTTTTCTGGTGGAGCTTTTGGGATCTCTTAGCTAGCGTGTCATATCATCTGCAAAAAGTGATAGCTTGACCTCTTTTCCAATTACTACTCCTTTAATCTTCTTCTGCTATCTTATTGCTCTAGCAAGAGTTTCAAGCACTATGTTGAAAAGAAGTCGAGATAGTGGACACCCTTGTTTGGTTCTTGATTTTAATGTGAATGCTTCCAATTTTTCTCCATTTAGAATGATGTTGGTTGTGGGTTTGTTGTATATAGCTTTAATTATGTTGAGGTATGTTCCCTCCAGTCCAATTCCCTCTAGGACTTTGAAGATAAATGCATTCTGAATTTTGTCAAAAGCCTTTTCTGCATCTATTGAGATGATGATGTGGCTTTTGTCTTTGAATCTATTTATATGATTACTGATGTTTTTTGACTTGTGTATATTGAACCATCCTGGCATCTCTGGACTAAAGCCTACTTGATCATGGTGAATGATCTTTTTGATGTGCATCTGTATACAGTTTGCAAGTATTTTGTTGAGAATTTTTGTACCTATGTTCATTAAGAATATGGGCCTATAGTTTTCTTTTCTGGTTGTGTCTTTACCTGGTTTGGGTATTAGAGTGATGCTGGCTTCATAGAAGGAATTTGGGGGTTCTTCCTCTGTTTCTATTGCTTTGAATAATTTAAGTAGTATTGGTTAGAAGTCTTCTTTGAATATCTGGTAGAATTCTGCTGTAGATCCATCTGGGCCTGGGCTATTTTTAGTTGGGAGGCTTTGTATTACTGTTTAATTTCCTTTTATGCTATGGGTCTGTTTAAACTGTTGCTCTCTTCCTGGTTT
>NW_008332515.1:138877-143575 GCF_000622305.1 Nannospalax galili
AAGTGTCTAGCGTTGCAGTGTTAGGTCATTTATTTGGGCTCCTAATTTTTTAATGTAGGCACTTAGAGCTCTAAATTTCCCTCTTAGGACTGCTTTTAAAGTGTCCCATATGTGTTGTGTTGTATTTTTGTTGAATTCCAGGAATTCTTTTATTTCTTTCTTAATTTCTCCTTTGACCCACTCATTGTTTAGGAGTATGTTGTTTAATCACCATCAGTTTGTGTAGTGACTAGGGCTTTCTCCAGTGTTAATTTTGAGTTTTATTGCATTGTGCTCTGATATAGTGTATGGAATTATTTCTTCTTCTTCTTTTTCTTTGTATTTGTTGAGGTTTGTTTTGTGGCCCAGTATGTGGTCATTTTTTGAAAAAGTTCCATGGGGTGCTGAGTAGAAAGTGTATTTTTTGGTACTTGGATGGAATATCTTCTTTGTCCAGTTGAGGTGTCTATTGAAGATAGTGGGGTATTGAAGTCCCCTACTATTACTGAGTTGGGGTTAATCTGAGTCTTAAAGTCCTGTAGCATTGTTTTTATGAATTTGGGTGCACCAGAATTTGGGTCATATATGTTGAGGATTGTAATATCTTCTTGGTTAATTGTTCCTTTGATCAGAATGAAGTGACCCTCCTTATCTTTCCTAATAAGTTTTCCTTTGAAGTCTATTTTGTCAGATATTAGAATTGCAACCCCTGTTTGTTTCTTAGTGCCATTTGCTTGATATATTCTTTTCCAACCTTTTACCTTAAGGTAGTACCTGTCCTTGAAGGTGAGATGGGTTTCTTGCAGACAGCAATGAGATGGATTTTGTTTCTTAATCCCTTCATTAAGCCTATGTCTTTTGACTGGGGAGTTCAGTCCAATGATATTTAAGGTTATTATTGAAAGGTGTGTATTGGGTGCTGTCATTTTGATTGCTGGTTTGTGTTTCCTCAATTATACCCTTACTTACTTCCTTTCATTGCCCTGGGCTATAGTTGTTTCTCTCTATGCTCTCTGTATTGCTTCAAGTATTCTTTGAAGGACTGGTTTTGTGGGCCTGCATTCTTTCAGGCTTTTCATGTCATGGAAGATTTTTCATTTCCCCTCAGCTATAATAGACATTTTTGCTGGTAAAGTATTCTAGGCTGCATCTATTGTCATGTAGAACTAGAAATACCTTGGTCCAGGCCCTTCTGGCTTTCATTGTTTGCATTGATAAGTCAACAGTAATTCTTACGGGCTTTCTTTTGTATGTGACTTGTTGTTTTTCTTTTGCTGCTTTCAGTATTCTCTCTTTGCTCTTTAAATTTAGTGTGTTTACTATGATATGTCATGGGGGGTTTCTTTTCTGATTCTATTTGGTGTTCTATGTGCTTCCTGTATTTGTATGGGGATGTCTTTCCTTAATTTCAGGAAATTCTCTTCTGCAATTCTGTTTAAGATCTGGCCAGTACCATTAATCTGAAATTCTTCTCCCTCCTCTATTCCTATGACACATAGATTTGGTCTTTTCATGGTATCCCACATCTCTTGCATATTCCAGTCCTGTATTTTAAAAATTTTTCCATAATCTTTGCTTGAGTGGTCCAATTCTTCAACTTTATCCTCCAGTGTTAATATTCTGTTTTCCATTTCACTCATTCTTGAGGTGAGGTTTCCCCTGTTGTTTCAAGTTGGCTTATTGAGTTTTACACTTCCTTTTTCAATTCTGCCTGATTTTACTTCAATGTTTCTCTTTTGTGAATTCATTCAGAGGTTCATCCCTACCTTCTTTTAGTTCTTTGATTTGTTTGTTCATGTGTTCCTTAAATTCATTGAATTCCTTAATCATGTTTATGACTGTTCTTTTAACTTCAATGTCCTGGGTTATCCCCAGGGGGTTCTCCTTGTAGAACTCTTCTATAGGATTGGTGGGCTTTGCTGGGGACATAGTGTTTTGGTTTTCCATTTTATTATTCTTTTGTCATTATTTTGGCATATGAATTTCTTTTGTTGTTTATGATTCTGATATGAGAATTAAGTTGAAGTATGTTTCTGTTTGTATTATCAGGATGCCCAAGTCCTTTCCTCATTGGTTATGTAAGGCTGATTGGTACAGGTTTCAGTTTATCTCAGGTTTTATTTTGGAGGGAACTGATGGCTTCAGATCAGCTATTCAGGAGTACCCACAGAAGCCCAAGTCAGGTTCCAGTCAGGTACACTCAGGCTTCCTTCTGTGATTTGGACCCTTATTAGCAGGAACTCAGAGAAAATTTGGGAAATTCCCTAGGGTGGGGGGAGGTGATTTTGGGACTCTCAGTTGGTCTGCTGTGTTCTCAGCCCCTATACCAGAGGGCAGCCAGAACCTGGCACTCTCTGGTGGTGTGCTGAGATCACATCCGCTACAATGATGGAGGTCAGAGCCCACCCTCTCAGGCTGTCTGCTAGGATCTCAGCCTTAGCCTACCAAAGCCAAGTCTGCCCTGGGGCCTTGGGAGGGGCCTCACAAAATCCCAGGTAGGGGGATGGGTATGGCATAATTAGGGGATGTTCACCACTAGGTGGAAGCAGGATCCAGGTGCTCTCTGGCAGTCCCCTGCATTCTCAGCCCCTATGGCAAAGGGAGGCCAGAACCTGGCACACTCTGATAGTGTGCTGAGATCATAGCCACTGCACTGATGGAAGTCCGAGTCCACCTTCTCAGGCTGTCTGCTAGGATCTCAGCCTTAGCCTACCAAAGCCAGGTCTCTCCCCCTCATATTTATTGAACAGCATATCAAGCAGGGTATGAGAAAGTAATGAATAATCTTTTGATAACAGTTTTACAAAGGGAGATATTGTTTATCTGACCCTACTGATTCAGAACAGCACACAAGGCCACAGACAGATGTCATCCACCTATGTCCCCATGTTGCTTGCAACATTTGTGGGAGAGATGTTGCTTTCAGTGTCATTGTTGTTTACAGCATCTACACAGTCACATCCCACAGATGCACATTGTTCTGAGTCAAGATCATAACTGAGTCACAAAAGAGGGAACATGGTATAAGATTAACTCTGTGGCCAGACCTTTGCAAACTGCCTGAGAGAGCCTGAATCAAGCCTCTGTGTGGTGAACTTCCCAAATCTGTGTCCATCTGCCTACGTTGGAACCACTTGAAGCCCCCACCCCCCGCCAACTGCCCCAGGGCCATGCTTCTCTGCTGGCTAGTAGGGGTCCAGGCCTTTGCAGACTGACTGCCCAAGAGCACTTGAGTTGGGCCTCTGCCTCGGGAGCTTCCCAAATAGTATTGTGCTTGCTGGCTAGGAGGGGCCCAGATCTTAGGAGAAGCCTGAGAATATCGGACTGGCATCTGACTCAGGCCTCTGAAGGGTGAGCTTTCTAAATTGTTTTATGTCCACCCCCCTCCTGGGACCATCTGCAGTCCCTCCCACTGCTTCAGGGCTCAGGTTTCTCCCTGACTAGTAGGGAGCAGCTCTTCCATCTCCCATCTCCTTTCCTTAGACCTTGGCACTTCCCATCTGAGGCTTCTGAAATGCTCCTTCAGGGCCACTTTACCCTACTGGAGAGCAACTGAGTAGCCAGACAAGAGTCATCTGGTCTCTCCAATATTAAAATCAAAAGAGAGAACCTGAAGCCTAGACCAACCAGCTTATCATACCCAATCAAAAACAACCAAGACACATCAATAATACAAACAGAAGCATACTTCAACTCAACAAGGAAAGGCTTGAGTTTCATACCAGAACCACAAACAACAACAGAAATCCACATGCCCAAATCACAACAAAAAAATAATAATATGAAATGTTCCCACAAAATACCACCAACCCAATAGAAGAGTTCTATAATGAGAATACCTTAGAGATAACACAACACAATTTAAAAGAACAATCATGAATATGATCAAAGAATTCAATGAATTTAAAGAACACACAAACAAATCAAAGAACTAAAAGAAGATAGGGATAAACTTCTGATTGAATTCACAAAAGAGAGAAATATTGAAGAAAATTCAGGTTGAAATGAAGAAGGAAATGAAAAACTCAATAAGCCAATTTGAAACAACAGGAGAAAGCCTCACCGATTGAATGAATGAAATGGAAAACAATATAATATCAAGAGTGGAGAATAAAGTTGAAGAATTGGACCACTCAAGCAAAGATTATGGAAAATTTTAAAACACATGGGAATGGAATATTCAAGAGATGTGCGACCGCATTAAAAGAACAAATCTACAGATCATAGAAAGAGAGGAAGGAGAAGAATTTCAGGTTAATGGTATTGACCGGATCTTAAATAGGATTGTAGAAGAGAATTTCCTGAAGTTAAGGAAAGAATTCCCCATACAAATATAGGCAGCACATAGAACACCAAATAGAGAGGATCAGAAAAGAAACTCCCTATCACATATCCTAGTAAAAACACTAAATGTACAGAACAAAGAGAGAATACTGAAAGCAACAAAAGAAAAACAAGTCAGATATAAAGGAAAGTCCATCAGAATTACAGCTGACTTATCAATGTAAACTGTGAAAACCAGAAAAGCCTAGACCAAGGTATTTCCAGTTCTACATGACAATAGATGCCAGCCCAGAATACTATAAACAGCAAAAATGTCTATTATAGTTGAAAGGGAAAGAAAAATCTTCCACACATGAATAGGCTGAAAGAATACGTGTCCATAAAACAGCCCTTCAAAGAATACTTGAAGCAATACAAAGAATGGAGAAAGAAACA
>NW_008332515.1:144753-150301 GCF_000622305.1 Nannospalax galili
ACCCAATAGAAGAGTTCTATAATGAGAATACCTTAGAGATAACACAACACAATTTAAAAGAACAATCATGAATATGATCAAAGAATTCAATGAATTTAAAGAACACACAAACAAATCAAAGAAATGGAAGAAGACAGGGATAAATTTCTGGCTGAATTCACAAAAGAGATAGAAATATTGGAGAAAACTCAGGCTGAAATGAAGAAGGAAGTGAAAAACTCAATAAGCCAATTTGAAACAGCAGGAGAAAGCCCCACCGATAGAATGAATGAATAGAAAACAGAATAGCAACACTTGATGATAAAGTTGAGTGGACTACTCAAACAAAGAATATGAAAATTTTTTTTAGAAGAAGCATTTCATTACAGCTTTAACATACTCAATAACAGTTTCTAGAGCAAAGATACATCTCACTCAAAAGTGCCTAAAAATAGGTTCACCGTTGAATTAATACAATTATACAATATTGAACTCAGTATAAACCCTGTCTGTAAGACATAAAAGTGAGTTTTTAACCTTTAAGAAAAATCTCCATTTCATTTTAAAATATACTGTTTCTTACAGAAAGGCTCATTGTTTTTGCTAATTGTGTTAGTTTAAGGGATGGGGGAGGAAAGGATATACTAAGAATATGAAATTAAAAAAAATACAGGAATGGAATATGCAGGAAATGTGGGACACCATGAAAAGATCAAATTTACACATCATAGGCATAAAGGAAGGAGAAGAATTTTAGGTTAATGGTATTGACCAGATATTCAACAGGATTATAGAAGAAAATTTCCCAAAATTGAGGAAAGACATCCCCATACAAATACAAGCAGCAGCTAGAACATCAAAGAGACAGGACCAGAAAAGAAACTCCCATGGCATATCATAGTAAAAACACTAAATGTGCAGAACAAAGAGAGAATACTGAAAGCTTCAAGAGAAAACAGCAAGTCTCATATAAAGGAAAACCCATCAGGATTACAGCTGACTTTTCAATGCAAAGTAAGGAAACCAGAAGAGCCTGGACCAAAGTATTCCCAATTCTAAGTGACCACAGATGATAACCCAGGAAAAATGTCTGTGCTGGATAGTTTTAGTGTCAACTTGACACACCTGGGTTGAGGGAGCCTCAGTTGGGGAATTGCCTCTGTTGGACTGGCCTGTGGCCATGTCTGAGGGGCATCTTCTTGATGAGTGATGTGCGAGGGCCCAGCCCACTGTGGGTGGTGCTACCCCTGGGTAGGTGGGCCTGTGTCGCATAAGAAAGCAGGCTGAGCAGGGGCCAGGGGAGCAAGCCAGTAAGCAGCATTCCTCCATTGGCCTGTGCTCCAGCTCCTGCTTTCAGGTTCCTGCCCTGAGTTCCTACCTTGGGCTCTCTGATGAACTACGAGACCTGGGAGATGTAAGCTGAATAAACCCTTTCCTCCCCAAGTTGGTAGTGGTCAGAATGTTTTGTCACAGCAATGGAGAAACAACCAGGACAATGTCCATTATTGTTGAAGGGGAAAGGCCAAAAGAAGCAACCTGAGAGAGAAGAAGAGTGAGAGACAGGGTTTACTAATGTGAGGGAGAGAAGGAGGGTTATACAAGGACCTTTTGGGGTAAAGGGGAATAAGGAGCTCAAGAGATGGGGACCAAAGAAGACAGATATTGTTAAGGAAGTAATGGGGATAATTTTACTGGGGAGGTCATGGAGAGAGTGTTAGGGGGAGACAGAGACAGATCGAGAGAGAGAGAGAGAGAGAGAGAGAGAGAGAGAGAGAGAGAGAGAACATCCTTAACTAGCTAGTATAAAAAAACAGAGGGAATTGTACGAGTCCAAAAGCCTACTGAGACTCCCAAAATTATACAGGTATTGCTACAGCCCTTGATTACCTCGCAGAACTTGAAGGTAAGACCCTATTGCTGAAGACAGAACATACTTCAGATATAGGATTTGGAAAAATGGAGCTGAAACTGACTTGAAATCCACCTCCCCTGAAAGCTAGCTCTCATAGTGTTGGAGAGCACTATGTAAGCTGCTATGTGAGACTATCAATTGATGGTCCAACCCCAGCTTTAAGGCCAATAACCACATCAATGACCAGCACAGCAAACTATATTGGGGCAGTAGTGGCACTTTTATCTTGGGGATAATCAACAGCCACCTAGTTGGACTTAAAACCCACTCAGTGGAAGGAAACCCATGTGTGGTACTGTAAACATAGCCAATACACATAGCTGGAGAGGTCATAGATCTTAGAGAAAACCCCAAGGCTGTCACAGCCCTAGACAAATATAATTTCTTACTAGTACAAAATATGGATCTTTATATTTTCAGAAAAGTATCCCAGTTGCCACTTATTAAAGAAGCTTCTCTTGCAACAGAGATTATTACAGAATTCCACAACTGGTCATACACAAAGATTGTCTGTGAATTGCCCAAGTCTAAGTGACACATCTACAGTGCAATCTCTGCAACTAAGGCTCATGGAACATAGTGGAACAAGAAGTAGAGAGAATGCTAATGCATCTCTCAATTCTCATCAATGAAGCTCCCTCATGCAACAGAGGGCTATGAACACAGAAAGACACAGGTGGCCAAAGCATAGAAAATAAGAGTCTGCAGAGTGTGGGTCCTTAGCAGGACTCCTATATTAAACATCATCCACCCAAGCAGGACTCAGGGAACACTGTGGAAGAGGGAGCAGAAAGAGTATATGAGCCAGGTAGGAGATGCATGAACATATGGAAATAGAGTCCTACAGGCTTCTGGGACCTTGCCCATATGAGCCTGCAGCAATGGTGTCAGCATATACAAGACCAACGCAAACTCAAGCAGACAAAAACCCAGCACATAACTATGGAAATTGGCAGCAGGCCCCAATCTTAGTTGAAGAATTATTAGAAGCTGATTACTACTGGGTGAAGAAGAGCTGATGTTCTTAATGGGAGGTACTCTAGATAGGCTGACTAGACCTCAGTGGATGAACTTGCACTGAGGGCTGTCTGGGGATACTAACTTGACTCAATAGGCCTTAATACAAATGAAGGAGTGCATGAAAGTCAGTTTGGGGGCGGGGGCTATGGAAGGGTGCCAGTGGGGAAGGGGGTATAAAGATGATTAAGATGTTCTATATGAAATACACAAAAATTCAACAAAAATTTGCAAAAAAATGATTAACACTATTATTCAGCTTAGCATAGTTGATTACATCAGGATTCCAAATCATTGTAGGAATGATTACAGCATCTTTCTTAGAGGTCAGTTAATTCTAAACAAGCTGACTACTCAGTATGTGAACAGAAGGAGGGCATAGTTCTAACTGTCCTTGAAATGTGATTATCTTGGTTACAAGGTTATACAAAAATTTCACTTTGCAAATGCTTCAGAAGTCATTTCCAGAAAAGTCATTCCCATACCCCAATACTCATCTTCATACCTAAAAGCAATGGGAGAGGAGTGGGAGAGTAAAAACCGCAGTTGGTGATCTGCTGCTGAATTGTGAAGAGTTGGAATCTGTACCCACCCAAAGAGATGACTAACCTCTTACCTGCAAGTAACAAGGCCTGAGTTCTTTCCCTTTTGTCAGAAGCCTCTTAGCAGTGCCTGGCCCTGAATTAGGTCATTAAACTAATCTGTATGAGGGTCCTTCCAACTGGCACAGTGATATAAACTATTGCCTCACTTAGTCCCCGGGTAATTATTTTTCAACATGAACATTGCTATCTTTTTCTTTGAATACACATGCACATGCTTATACAAGAAGCCGTTCTGAGTGTCAAATAATTTCAAATCCATAATGAGATAGTGATAATTATTTATACTCCCACCATTCACATATAATGATTGTGCAAAATGCATAGTCACAAACAGCCTGGTACTGAAAAGCAGGAAACTTGACTTAATGCTCAGCTTTCAAACTTTGCCCTTTTACATGAACTATGTTTTTATAAACAATAAGTTTTTACTCCATGAACTGCTTTTAAATTTTTAACATTTATTTTTGCATGAAGGATATATAGATATATATCCTTATATAAGAAATATATATCTTAAAGTTGCTAAGGTTTTTTTTATAAATTTCTCTTTATTTTTACAGTTTAAAGTTGCATAATCACCTTTGAGAGGTTATAAACATTTAAGTGAATAAGTAACCATGGCCTCTGCCTCCCTCTTTCCCTCCCTCCTTCTTTCCCTCTCTCTCTCCCTTCTCTCTCCCTTCCTTTCTCTCTCCCTTCCTAGAAAACCTTCTCCAGAGCAGTGGTGTTCTGTCTATATGGTTTCAGCAGGCCCCCTGGTGAACACTTGTTCTCTGGTTCCTAAGCATGCCCCCTCCCACCCGCAGCCAACTTCTGGTTTCCCACCTGTCATGGCTTAGTAATTGAAGTCCTCAGAAACTGGAGTGGCTGATTGAATCAACACTTTTAAGTTCTAATTCAAGTCCATCTTCATTCATCTTTTGTATAAAATACCTCTATTATATTTTTTCAGATGTATCTCCATTTTTTTTGTGGAGTTTCAGACGTACTTTGCTCAGGACTATTCACAAACAGCATGGATCCATTCTATTGCAGACTGCATGACGATGCTCTGTGGTGAGTTTATTATTTACCAGGATAGGCAATTACTGGGTACTCTGGAACTGGACATGAGAACAACTTTTGACAGGGTCAGATGACCCTGATTTTCATTATTAGTTTTCTAAGTGGAAGGACTATATTGAAAGTTATCTAAAACTAAATAAAAGTAAAAGATCAATCTCATCTTTATCAAAACTAGCCAAACTTACTCTTGGAATTAATGGACTTGACTAACTCCAGGTGAAAGAGTTAATTAATACACTGGAAAGGATACAAACTATTTGATTTGTCTGTACAGAGATAAGATGCTGAGCATCATAGAGCTTTCCATAATTCTACACAGAATATGAATCACAGTTCCTCACAGAATGGGAGTGGCTTATGTCTACTGAATACTGTGGCTTTCTCATATTCCAGTCATGAAAACAGGCACTGGACAGCACCGTGAACCATTTTTCTCATCCAAGTGCTAATCACCCTGACCTTGCTTAGCTTCCAAGATCAGATGTGTTCAGGGTGGCCTGGCAAATGCAGGCCATGAGCCATTTCTGTACAGTCTCCTTGAATGAGCATCAACAGTGCTTTGTTCTGTCTCAAGCCTTGGCTTTCTCTCTGCTCCTTTCGCAGAGGGCTCCAAATTTGGCTCACAGGTTTCACCCATTCATGGACTGAGTCTTCATGCTTAGAGAAATATTGGGGAAGGTCAAGATTATGTAATTAAGAGCTAAATATACTCACTATGGTCATAATCACATCCAAGAAACCTCAAATATACTCTTTTGGATATGCAGGTGTTCTAGAAATTCATGGAAACCAACATTGCGTCTATACAGTGGAGGTTAATAAATAGGCTTTTCTTTTTATAAGGTTTGAAGCAAAGTTATTAAATTGATTTCCTACTGGGTTTCTAAGGTTGGATTAAGTTGGAACAACCTGTTTACAGTCTAGACTCATTCAATTCTTTCGTTTAGATAAGTCCTAGGTGTTTTAGAAT
>NW_008332515.1:150434-167371 GCF_000622305.1 Nannospalax galili
TTTTTATCTCACTTTTACCTATTTCAGTGGCAAAAGGTAAGTACTGTGTTAATCAGCAACTCATCATAGCTTCATCTGACTCCATTTTAGGCACTAATTCTATTTTTAATAAAATCAAAATTTTTAATATTTTTTAGTTTAAATAAATTTTAAAACTAAATAAAATATTTATTTTAAAATGTCTATACTCAGGAATCAGCTGAATTGTGTTGAAGTGTTTGGAAGAATTTGAGAGCAGTTCTAGGATGAGTAGCATATTTTATGAAAAGACACAGTTTACTCTCTCAGTTGATAAGGAGGTCATAACGGATTTAAAAAATCCCATATTTAGCTTGTGTAGCCCATGGTTTATCCCTGAGCAGCAGTGGATTTTCAGTGTCACATTGTCAGTCACAGCACTGGCATCAGCTAACCAAGAGACTGTGTTTGTCTCTCTAGGAGGAAACACATGACTCATTTCCTTCATTGTTATCTTTTGGCGAATGCTTGTAATTCCCCATAGAGGAGCAAACAGCCTTGAGTGAGCAATGTCGTCATAGTGACTATGTAAGCTCTGAGCAGGGTCAGAAACCATGTACTTAGATTCTTCAAGAGTGTGAATATCATATTCATCTACATAAACTCACCTGCTCACAAGGTAACACATCATCAGAACATGAACAAGAAACTTCAGGGTCACACTGAGACGCCGCCTGAAGAAAATATGCCACCTGATGAACCGAGAAGTGAACCTTATTGTTGAGTTTGGCGAAAACTTTCTCATGTTGAGTTTGGTGTAGATTTTGGCAGAATTTTCCTCACTTTCCAAGAACCATAAAAGTGCTATCTCTGAGAATTCAATGTAGTTTCAAGAGTTTGCTCATTCCAATTCTCCAAGAGTTAAATATATCACCAGCCACTGTTTAAGCTAGATAGGAGATGCTGATGTGGTAATTGAGTTTGTAATGTATTTTTGGATCTCATTTTTGACTTAACCTGATCAGTACAAATCTGATCATATTACACAGATACCCAGAGAACAGGCCCTTCTGATATTGTTCCTAGGAGGACTGGTAACATCATGAATTTTTCCCTATAAAGCAAATTTACCCATCGCACAAGGCTGCTGACTTTCTTAATCAAATAACCATCATCATTGTTAATGGTGTATGAGCAATACTGTATTAAACATCCTTGAGTAAGTGACATGTAGTTTAGCTAAATAATTGATTCTCCACTAGAGAACACCCTATAGTCCTGGAATTATGACTGTAATAGAATGAAGATAAGAATAAGCACTGAAATGTAAGTGAGGACATCTCGGCTTTGTTCCCCTCTGCTCCTTAGTCTCTGTGTAACCTTGAAGGGGTCACTTCTCTCTGTGTCTCAGTTACCAAAGCTATAAAATTAGTACAGAGGGCTTGATGTCTAAAAGGTTGATGGCGCTCTTCTCTATCAAGGCCACAGCACAGTGTTTTCACGGTGCCCTCAAAGGATTTCTATTGACCTGTTTGTTGTTTTTGAAGCTCCACTTGGGAGTGTTGTGAGTAACCACTTATCCTGTCAAGTGGGAATCATGCTGGGTGGCTTGCTTGCATCTACTGGTTTCATCCTGGGCTCATTTGCCACCAGCCTGAAGCATCTCTACCTCACTCTGGGCGTTCTTACAGGTAAGGGCACTTTGCCACTTATCCGACCCTATCCAGATGTTGTCAATCACATGAACAGTGTTTCACAAAATATTCATTTTAGTAGACGCATACTTTAGCCTATGTCTGCCTATGTAGCGGTTACACAGAGTTGGAAATGTGATTGTACTGCACTAAAGAGCATGCATCACCATTTCAAGTTAATCATATGGTAAAATAAAATAGCTGCTGCTTTTCTGCTTGGCATTTGTATGGCCAAGATGTACTTGGAAGAAGCGATATACATACTCAGAAGAAATGATATGTTACTCAGCACAAATAAATTGTCTTTCTTCTAATGTCTTTGCTAAGATACTAAAATACTATCTGTGTTCTACCCGAGTTGCTCTTGCATTATAATGAATACCATTATCTAATAAGTGGGATTTCAATTTAGAAAAGCTAGCACCTTGATGCAAATATTCTTATATTGCATATTCTCTCTCAATGTTATGGAAACATCATTTTAGAAAATCTTGATGAATCTCTTTAAACGGAAACAATATATATGCATTCCATAAGTCACACTTAGGGCACTGCATAGGACCATCAAGATGAAGTTGGCTGGTGGGACTCATCAGTGAGGTGACATGGAGAGCCGTCTCCACTCCTGCCTGGGCAGTGTGTTTTGGCATGAATCAGGCCAGTAATGGGTGGATCCTCATTGGGAGGCTATCCGTCTGGATCTGTCAACTAAAGGAAGTACATCTACCCTCTAGTAACGCAAAGGAAGGTCCTGATTGTTAAGGTGACCAAAAGGCCTAGTTTACCAAGAAGCATTCTGGTTTTAGCACTAAACGTTCCACATCTGGAAACCCATCAATCTGGGAAGCTCTAGGTGCTGACCAGTTGTTTACAGCCTTTCTTTTCTCTGACATTAGTCTTTTGACATGCTACATGTTATTTCACAATTACCTTTAGATATGTTGAGGTAAATAACCTAGATGCCATGAAATCTAAGTTTGAAACCCTTCAGACTTTCTGAACTTAAAAAAGTAATAGAAACTGAAGAAATCTTTAAAAAGCTTTCAGGACTATCAATATTTTTCCGAAGACCTTCAGGGATATTTTCATGTTGCTGTGTTCATGTATAATGTTTCCCATTGTATGATGTTTCTCACTTATGTGAAATTACTCTGAAACTGTCCAGGAGTCATAGATGCTATTTCTGTACAGATTCCAGGGTGGCACAGGCAGACTGTCATTGCATCTTCTCTGGCAGTGCAGAGTTGAGACAATTATCCAGTTAATTTAACTTATAAAAATGACCAGAGCCAGGAAGGAAGAAAGGAAGGGAGGAAGGCTCTGAAGACCTTCAGAATAAACATTATATAACAAAATGAGTCTCTCCTTACCCGTCACCCTCATTTTCAAGTAGGTATACAAAACAGGTCTAAAGGGGCTTCATGGAGGACCAGGGTCTCTTCAATCCCAGTCTTCCTCTACTGAGACTGTTTCCCAGTGGCTGCTCACTGCAAACCAGCACTCATGGAGTTTTCCTTCTCCCAGGTCTCGGATTTGCACTTTGTTACTCTCCGGCTATTGCCATGGTTGGCAAGTATTTCAGCCGACGGAAAGCCCTGGCTTATGGGATTGCCTTATCAGGGAGTGGTATTGGCACCTTCATCCTGGCTCCCATCGTTCAGCTCCTTATTGAACAGTTTTCCTGGCGAGGAGCGTTACTCATTCTTGGGGGCTTTGTTTTGAATCTCTGTGTTTGTGGTGCCTTGATGCGTCCAATCACTCTTAAAGAGGACCATTCAAGTTCAGAGAAGAACCATGACCATGGAACTCAGAAAGAAGACTATTCACCTCTGACCAAAGAATGGGCACAAACCTCCCTTTGCTGCTCTTTGCAGCGGGAATACAGTTTTTTACTGATGTCAGACTTCGTCGTGTTAGCTGTCTCTGTTCTATTCATGGCTTATGGCTGCAGCCCTCTGTTTGTGTACTTGGTACCTTATGCTTTGAGTGTTGGAGTGAGTCACCAGCAAGCTGCCTTTCTTATGTCTATACTTGGGGTGATTGACATCATTGGCAATATCACATTTGGATGGCTGACTGACAGAAGGTAAAAATCTATGAGAATACAACTGGTTTCTTTCTAGGAGAGCTTGAGCCTTGGGTATCCACTGACCTCCTTCCCCTGTCACATACCGACCTCTTAAGGTTGTTTTTGGTGTCTGAAGGCAGCTTCCTTGCTGGTTCTTGTAGATCAGATGTTGGCAAACTTTTTTGGTAAGGGGACATAGAGTAATCATTTTTGGGCTTTCTAGACCATATAATCTTTGTCATAACTATCCAACCCCTGCTTTCAAAATACAAAAGCAGCTATAGGTAATAAATATATTATCAAATTAGAGTATTTGTGTTCTGGTGAGTCTCTATGCACACTGAAATTTGTACTTCTCTTGTGATTGTTTTTTGAGACAAGGTCTCACTATATAGCCCCAGCTGGTCTAGAACTCACAGAGATCCACCTGCTTCTGCCTTCCAAGTGCTGGGGTTAAAGCATGTGCCACCACACCTGGATGCTCTTGAAAACTTTATATTTCACAAAATATTGTTCTTTTGATTGTTTCTAGTCATTTCAAAATGTAAAAAAAAAAAAAAGTACGCTTAGTTGACAGGTAAGTTACACAAACAAGTAATAAACTCGATTTGGCTCTAATTTGTTCACACTTGTCCTAGATGGTTTGCGATGGTAAATCCATCTGAACCGCACAAGCTAAAGACAACTAAAGGTTTCAGTGGTAGGTTCAATTTCAAGTCCAGACCAAGTCAAGTCAGTATTTCAACAAGACACTTTCTGGCAGATTGCTGGGGTTTTAACTTCATTTGAACGACCCCAGAGATTAGTTAGCAACAAAAGAGAAACAGACTAGTCCAGAAGGAAGATCAGATAAAATAACTACATTGTCTTTAGCCATGTACTTATGTCTGAAAGTGGAATAATAAATACTTTCATTATATTGTAGGCTTAGAAAACAAAATTATAGGAAATCTACAGCAAAGGCTCATCTGTTTGGATTGAAGAGTGTATACTGCTCATGCTGTCCGAGTGAAGGACTTGTCACATATGAGTTATGACCCAAGAGAGCTAGCATCTTGCGGCTTCTCACAAATTAGGTCTTTGATCATTAATCAGGATCCAACTGCCATTCTCCAGCATTGTGATAATATTTAAGGCTAATTTTACTTTTTTGTTACGCTGGAGATAAAAACAGGATTTCATGCCTGCTAGACAAGCTCACTGAGCTACTCCCCAGCCCTTCCACATTTTAAGTTAAGAACAAAGGGCAGGAGAAAGGGAAATGTGGCTGAACAATGATGACTCAGGGAGAAGTGGTAGGTAAGGAGGTACTGCTAGTCTGAGACAGGGAAGACCTAAGTTCCTGTGCCAGTTCTGGCCCTTGTTAGTCCCATGACCTGGGGAGTAATCCCTCAACTCTTAGATCCTTGAGGGTCTTCATCTGTCAAACAGGTTAGTGCAATATTTAGAAGCTCATGGCAGAAAGACATTTGTAAACTACTAGATCTGACATGATACAGTTTTTCAAATAATTAATATCATGAATGGGGATAGAGTTACAAAGAGGAACTGTATCGGAAGTACCACGGGGGAGTCTTGAGATAGGACTTAGTTCTAATACGCTTCATGTCTCTGGAAATTCATTTTAATGTCTTTATATTCCAGTCTCACTTTGTATAATCACTTGAATTATTGAGCATTTGTGATGTGCTAGATACCAATGGATAATATATCTCTAAGCATCCAATATGGCAGATGCCTAGAATGTAGCTTCTTGGCATGCTACATATTATTTCACTGCTGTCTTTACGTATTTTAAGGCAGATAACCCCATTTTGTGGAGGAAAAATTTAAATTCAAGTTGTTCAGGGAGTCAAGTTGCAATTTTCTGCATTTCTAATTTTAGGATATACATTCTCTTTATCACACTGTGCTTCCTAGAGAGATAAATTCTTGCATTTACATATGCCAAGAGGACAACTACAAGATAATGAGAGCTGGGAGAGATGGCTCAGAAGTTAAGAGCAGAGGACTGGCATCAGTCTTAGCACTCTTGTCATGTAGGTCACAACCACCTGTAACTTCAGCCCCAGAAGATCCAGTGCTGTCTTCTGGCCTCTGCGGGCACCAGCGCTCATGTGCACACACCCACAGAGAGACTCACACATATAATTAAAAATCAGCATTTTAGAAGGTTATTTGGAAGACAGCATACAACTGTATCAACAACTGTAACACTTACTGTGCCTAGCATGGTTCAAAAGCTCTTTTTGGAATCTGTGCGCCCTGCATTCATTACTGTTCTTCACATTCGCAGGTTTCTGAAGAATTACCGATATGTTTGCTACCTCTTTGCTGTGGGACTAGATGGGCTGTGCTATCTCTGTCTCCCAATGCTCCAAAGCCTCCCCCTCCTCGTGCCTTTCTCTTGTACCTTTGGCTACTTTGATGGAGCCTATGTGACACTGATCCCAGTAGTGACTGCAGAAATAGTGGGGACCACCTCTTTATCATCAGCACTTGGTGTGGTATACTTCCTTCATGCGGTGCCGTACTTGGTGAGCCCTCCCATTGCAGGTAAGCTGCCAGAGTCCACTGTCCGTGCTCAGGTTGATTTGGAAGGAGCGGACACATCCTCGTGTACACAACACACATACTTAAATAGAGAGAAGGATTGGCAAGATAGTCAGGAAAGAGTGAGAGACAGCAGGCATGCAAGAGCCACCAAACCATCATGGCTCTACCCACGTTCATTATTTTTATAATCTTTTCCAACAAAATAAAGATGGTAGCTTACTTGGAAAGAGAAAGTCCCAGATTAGGGTCTGGGATCCAGTCCATACTAACGATGGAATGAAGCACTTGTTCTGACTTGTAATTAAGTAGGGCATGTTCAGAAGGAAGTCTCTTTCTACACAGAGCAGTGGGTAGAGAGGCCAACTGAGCAGTGCTGGTGTGGTGATACAGTGTTCTGAGAGCCAGGCAGAGGACAGGGGTCTGCACTCTTCATTTAACATGTGTATGTACTAAATTTAGGTAATATTCAAGTCTCTGTACAAATGAGCAATGATGAAAGTATATTTTAGAAAATGTGATCTGGTCATTGATTTAGAGATTTATAACAGAGGTTAAGATTCCATCTTAATGCTACAGAAGGAAACTGATAAATGTCTAAACTAAGGCTGCTACAGTGGAAATGGAAATGAGCCAGAGAGAGAGAAATGGGGAAGTTTTGAAAAAAAATACCAACTGAACTTAGTATGTGAAGTTGAAAAAGAATCAAAAGAAAAGACTTAGCAATAATATCATAGCCTAAACAAATAAGGAAATTGAAGATAGTGGTTTTGCTTGGGGAATTATAAACTTAAAGTTTAGGTATTTGGGGATATCTAAAACAAAGAGGAGAAATGTTCACTAGAGCTTATAATTTTTATTTTATGAGTGTTTTGCCTATATGCAGGTAGTTGTACCATGTGAGTGCTTGGTGCCCGAGGAGGCCAGAAAAGGGCATCAGATCCTCTGGAACTGGAGTTAAGGATGGTTGTTAGCCAACACATGGGTGCTGAGAACCAAACCCGGGTCCTCTGCAAGAGCAGCCACTGTTCTTAAACTCTGAGCCACCTCTCTAGCCCTTCAAGGGCAAAACCAGTACTTTCGGAAACCAGAACTGGATATACAGATTTGGGAGCTATCAGATAAAGCATCTTGTTTTGTAAACTATAAAATGCCATAGAAATTTAGAGCATGATCAAAGAAATAACTTGGCCAACATTTACTAAGTGGTTAAAACAAGGAATTTAGGAAATACTACTTTTGTAGCATGGTGCTTGGTCCCAGGGCGGCACAGCAAGAAACAGGTCAGAACCTGTTTCTTCTTTCTGGAGCATGTAATCTAGGCCAATGTCTTTAGGAATGAGATCTTGGATCCCATGCATTCCTCCCTCAGTCCTTTGTAAAAACGTAGATTCCTTGACCTTGCAATTCTTGTCTCTTTGTGGATAAATTCCAGGGACCTACTTTTTCAATGGGCTTTCTTATGAAGCTCATGTGCATTAAAGACTGAGTTCAACTGTCCCGGACTATGACCTATCTAAATGAAAACCAAGAGTAAACCAGATCTCTGAAGATAGGCAAGAGAGGAGTGATTTAAATATTTAGGGAGAGGGAAGGAAGTATGTTGAAGAAGGCAGGACTTCTGCTCTTGGGTGCTACCATGAACAGTTAATGATTATGTTACAACTCCAGCAAGTGTTTAGGCCTAAAACAAGGGCAATTAGTGGCCGTTTGGCTGTTGCAGGTGGAGATTCCTGGACTGTTTAAACTGAATTGACTGGGTTTAGTGAAAAGTTAGTTTCTTTTTGAGAACTGCCCACAAAATGTTCCCACATCTCTCCACAGTCAGTTTTAGGGTTTGCCAACATCTAAGAGCAGAGCCACTCTGTTATATGTCACAAGACAGAAAAGCTGGGATTCCTGATTCTTTTCAAAACGTTTCGCCCTTCATTTGGAAAATCAGAGACATTATGCTCATTAATAGAATGCAGAGGATTAGTATTTCTTACTGTGATATTTATCTTGCTTATTTGCCTTCAAAGTGATGACTTTGGTGCTATAGAAATCCACAGGTAAATTAGAAAATAACTAAAATATTTGCAGGTAGTGTGAATCACCTTGCAGGATGTATAATTTTTATATACCATTTTGACCATTAGATTTGAGGTGGTTGAAAAGAGAAATTATGTTCTCATTTGGTAGATTTCTTGGCAAATAAATGGAATTTTGAAGAAAATTTTAAAGAAGCTACTTATTAATCACACACACAAACAAAAACAACTGCCTGGTGGTTTTACCCTACTGATTCTATGATCATTCAGGCCCATATTTTGCATATCAGATAACATGGTTTTCCTTAAAATTTGAAGCTGCCATGTTGGGATTGACGTGTTGATGAAAACAAAAATAAATCCTTGGGAGTGTGAATTTCAAACAGTATTTATGACCATGTTCTACATGAGATCTTAATGAAAAGCCTAAGAAGCAATGACCCAAAGTTCTGATATTTTTTAATGAGATGTGATTGAAATTGTATCCCACTGGCAATTAGATACTGTGCTTATTAGGTTACTTAAGAGAGTGTGTGAACTCTGGGACTCCTACATCATTTTGCATGATTATATCTGCTTAAATCCTAGGTAAATTATCCAACTTTAGTAATCTGAATGGTGGTTAAAGTCACAGGGTATACAATAAAAATTTGAATCTTTCCAACCAGATTTCATGTGGTTAATAATCCCTTATATTTATTGTGGGATTCCTAATTACCTAGAACTATTCTCAGTACTTTACTTAATAACAAGTATTAATTTATTTTAGGGATGACCCTTCCAAACAGAATGCACTTTTCAGTTGCTGCATGGTATTTTTAGGCAGTCTGCATTTTGTTTAAAATTGTAATAATGTGCTGTAGTCTATCGTGATTACCTTGACAAACGATTGAATTTGAGATTGGGTAAGTGCAGTAATTGAATTTTTAACTCGACAATGTAATTTGGCCATTGTTTGTTGCAGGATGGCTGGTAGACACGACTGGCAGTTACACCGCAGCATTCCTTCTCTGTGGATTTTCCATGATATTTAGTTCCGTGTTGCTTGGCTTTGCTAGATTTGTAAAGAAGGTGAAAAGAACCCAGCTGCGGTTCCTTGCCAAAGAATCCGATCCCAAGCTGCAGCTATGGAACAATGGATCAGTGGCTTATTCTGTGGCAAGGCAATTAGATCAGAAAGATGAAGGCGCCTTGGCGATGGCAGTGTCTGGTTGCAACCTCACATGACCAGCGGCCTTGAACCTGGGACTCTTCAAGGCTGATGGACCTGAGGCCACCAGATTGCTCCTGATTTGAAAGTATTCTATTTTGGCAGAAGAATTGCCTTTCAAGAAAAACTTTAGTACTGTTTTCTTAACATATTTATAAGGGGAAATAGCCAATAACAAAGAAATCTAGAGCAGCTTAGAATTTTCTCATTTGGGATTTGTGCTCACCATCAAGCTTAGCTCCACTGGGGAAGATAAGGACAGAGTTGATGGAATCAGCTGCATTTAGGAATAATGGCGTCACCACAGTAGAGGGCACCGGGCAACAGGTTTATCGTCCCTAACTCCCTGCCCCATCTTTCCTCCTCATTTAGAAGGTGAAGGCAAACACCTTGTGCTGTTGGCAGAATAGGGAATCACAACAGGTGTGCTGGTAGTGCGTGAAGATGCCAAAACAGTGTCATGGCAGAGCGTCTCATACTTTTAAAATCTGGCTAAGGAATATTTGCAATTTTTTAAAGGCTGTGATTAATATAAAAGGAGATTGTCTTTTATTCCCCTCTTAGTCTTCAGACCAGCCCTTGCCTCTGCCAATGAGTAGGCATCACTTTGAGAGTTCAGTCAATAACGAAATGCCGTGGTTGGGATGGACTTGGAAGGGTGGCTGGTAAGATCTTCTGTTTGAAACTGTCCCACTGAAACAGGAAGTTCTTCTGCTAAGACTGTTCCAGACACTTACCCTGTCACTGCCACATACTTAGGCTAAATTTCACAGAACTTGAGTCATGGAGCAGCCTCTCCATCTTTTATGAAATGTTAGTAATACCCCAATACTTTGAATTTTTGTTTCTTCAGAAAGAAGTTCTGATTTGAACTGCAGACAAATTCCTGTTAGGAACAAAAATGTTGACAGTATTCCAACTGAGCAGTAATTGAATTCTTGAATCAGCAGGTATCTGGTGGGAGTTGTCTTTGCAGATCGGTCATTAGATTCATCATTGCCCAATAGAGGGCTTGGGGGTTTTAACCTGAAAAATATTATCTTAGAGATACTCTGCAAATGGCATTCCATTCTCTCTTTACAATTTTGCATAACACTTAGAAACTTGACTCATTAGATTAGAAGAGTTTGCTCATTCTCAAAAGTCCCACTTTTCTGTGATTTGGGATCATTTCTGAACTTTTACAGAGGGAGGGCATAGAGATTGAAGAGGAAGACCAGGGCCGTCAGTTTATCTCCACCTGTTTCATATCTGCTGAATTAGAATCCTGAATCCCAAATCATGCCACACCTGCAAATAAGGACAGATTATGTAATTAACAGAGGGATTTTTAATTATTCAAGTGTTTAAATCCAAGAATCAAAGCCATTTAACCTACTGCCCCTGCCCCTACCCCTAGGCTTCACAAGTGCCTTTGCCAGACCTGGTGCTGAGAGAGATAACAAAGAATTGAGGAAAATCCTAGATTGGCTAATGAGGCCTTGCTTGAACTGGATTATTTTCATGTTGCTGTATTATTTTCATAATGATATACTAGCTTGATTTGATGAAAAAATGGTAATATTTCATTATAGTTTCCCACAGAGAAATTTGAATGTTATATCTTACCTTTAGACTTTAATTTTGAATTCATTCACTTTGTAATTTGTGATTTAAAATTATTTGGGCTATATCCTTAAAAATTCAACATTAAAATGAAATTATACATGTTTGGAATAGCACTTTACCTTAAATGTCACCTTTTAAATCTTAAAACCGGTTTTTGAAATATGCCTGTTCTTATTCATTTTTTTCAGTGTTGATTATAGAAAACTTTTGCTCATGTGGTTCTACAATATAATTTCTCTGTTTTAACTATTTATGACAAACTAGAATAGTGATTAAGAGAAAAAAAAATATTTTGACTTTATACATAAAATAAATTTGCATTTTTACTTTCTTGGAGCAGCATTTTAAGAAAACCAGGAGGGAAAATGTAGATTTCAAAGTGTACAATTTTGACACCTATACAAAATTTTGCTGTCAATATTCTGTGTACCTAAACTGTTGGTTTCCAAACTAAAGAATGTGTGGGCATGATGTATTTTATGGGATCAAGAACAAAATTACAGTGGAATGATTCTATGCCTTAATTTTGGTTTATGCAACTCTAAGTTCTCCCTTGGAACTAAGTAGAAAGACAGAAAAATTATGTAATTCTCTGATGTACCATTGGTCCCATTGTTCAAATTATAATTTTACAAGTGGATCAGATATGTAAGCTAATGTTTTCCTATTTCAAAGTCAAAATAAAATGCATTTTTAGCCACATGTTTGGAACAATTTTTCCTTTGGATAAGGGATTTGAATGGGTTGGTGAGTGGGCCTTGACAACTCAAAACCCTTCACTGAGTACCTTCTAGAATACTACATATTATGCTAGACACTCTGTATATGCCTTCCCACTTAATACTAACCTATGCTAGTGCCACTCTGTAGAGGTGGAAATTGAGGCACTGGTTCCCACAGTAGCAGCTACTGCACTCTTGTGCCTCAAGTGTGAAGTCCCCAGAACAGAGATGCAGTCTAATATTATCCAGCACAGAAGCCTGCATCCTTCCCTTTGTGACTATTCAGATTGCCTTATTTGGGTTCAAGAAGCCATTTACAAACACATCCTCCCTTGGATTATGCATCAGTCTTCCAAAGTACTTTAGAAAGGAAGATTGTACATGAGATATTTCTAGTTTTCCCAAGAGGTTTTTAATCAAAAACACTACTTCCAGCAAATAGCTTACACTGCTGTGGACTGATGCAGGCTTCTCTTTGGGAGCATTTGGGGTAGGGGGTGGGAAGTGGGAGGAAAAGAGTTCTTTCAAAGGAAGGAAAAGCACCCCTTTGTTATGCAGACAGGAGTGCAGCTTTTCTCAGAGCTCATTTCTCATTTGCTGCATTGCAAGTGTCTGTTTGGTACCCTCTTCCTGGTCCTCAGGAGATTAATTTGAAAATTACTCATGGAAATGAAATAGTGTGAATTCAGAGTAGATAAACCAAGTTCTCACAGTTCAAAACTACAAGAAACTTGAGTTTCTTAAGTGTTTTTAGACTCTACCAAATAATAAAGTTTTATATCTGTTACCAGAACAATTATCTGTGACAGATGACTTGGAAATTTCCCATTACCCATTAGTACAGAAAAGTATTTGATGGAAGGAATAGGAAAATATTAAATCATGATGGAATGATTACATTTAAGAGAAAACATTTCATTATTGAACTTTCCAAATATATCCAAAAGGCAAATAGAATCATAAAATGAACTTGATGCACACATCCCTTGGTATCTACAATGATTTGGCTCTTATTCTCCCTTCAGATGAAATGATTTGAAATGTATTAGCATATCAACATCACATGTCTTCCTTCAATCGCCAAAAAGTAACTAAGTTTGGCAAGGTAACTTGTTCATGCTGCAAGACATAGGCGCTACACGCAATATCATCTATTATGAGCCATGTTACTTACAAAGTGTATTGGACCCTGCTCTTACTTGCCATGGGCTTGGAGTTGAATGCAAGTGAAACCTTCCTCCATCTCTCCCAGTGCCACAGGTGGACTTATCTACTTGAAGCCGAGGGTAATATCAAATAGGTAAAAAGTACTTGTGAGACCACTATGGCTTTTACTATCGCTATTCAGTGTTTAGGGGTCTCTTTGAAGGACCTAGGATTGGTCTAAGATTAAATTTAAAAACACTTTTGTTTTGAGATCTTAATTGAAATTAAAAGGTGTTAAATTTAATGGTGTGTGTGTGTGTGTGTGTGTGCGTGTGTGTGTGTATGTGTGTTCATGTGTCTGAGTATGTGGAGCCCAGCAGTTAACCTTGAGTATCATTTCTCAAGGGCTGCCCACTTTATTTTTTCTCTCATTAAGACCTAGGGCTTGCTGATTTGGTTGGTGGTCAGGGAGGTCCAGGAATCCAAATGTCTCTACCTCCCCTACACTGAGATTACAAATGTATGCCACCAGGCCTGACTTTTTACATGAATGCTCAGGATCAAACTCAGGTCGTCATGACTGTGAGACAAGTCCTAGTTTTGTTGTTGTTGTTTGGTTTTTGCAAAATTTACTTATTTAGAATGAAAAAAGAACTCACAAGTGTCCTAGCTTCATTCCTATTACTCCGACCAAAACAACTTGGGGAGGAAGGGGTTTATTTGGCTTACATCTCCAAGTCATAGTCCATCACTGAGGGAAGTTAGGGCAGGAACTGGAGGCAAGAACCATGGAGGAATGCTGATTGCTGGTCCCCTCCCTGGCTCTACCTTGGGTTCATGCTTTGTTAGCTTTCTCAAACAACCCAGGACCATCTACCTAGGGATGGGACTTCCCACAGTGGGCTGCGCCTCTCTATAGCCATTAAAATGATCCTTTATAGACATGTCCATAGACAATGTAATTAAGAAAATTACTCAACTGAGACTTTCTTCAGGTGATTCTAGACTACGTCAAATTGACAACTAACATTAGGACAACACATTATAAGTTTTCAAAAGGTAACACAATTACCCAAAGGAAAATCATGGTCTTTTAAATTTTTTTTTTTAACATAATCTTTAAAACACTCTTTGTCTAAGTATTTTGTTCTATACTTTTCTTAATGCTTTAAGTATTAATTTTTTTCTTTGACAATTTTACATGTTAAAAAGTACCTTCTGATTTTGTAACCCCCCCCACTACCGCAAATGTCCCTCTGCCATTACTACCTCTTCCAACAAGTTCCCATGTCCACACCTTTTTTTTTAAAGACCCACTAAGATTAACCAGGATTGTCTATGTGATCATGGGAAGTATTCACTGGAGCCTGGTGGGTGCTTCAGTGGGTACACAGCTGAACACAATCTCTGCCCCTCTACCAGACTGCATCAGTGGACAATAGTTCAACAGAGAGGGTAGGACCCTGTGAGTACCTCCCTATCCATCCATTACTGCCTGCTGATAGGCACAGCCTTGTACAGGCTTTTTACTAGCACCCATAGCTGCTATGAGGTCATGAATGTCTTGTCTTCAACCCTAAATTTAACGTTTTATAGGCAATTCTTTTAATGTTTCCCCATTCAGAAAAAGTGCTTCTTTTGTGATGGCTGATTAGATCCTCACTGAGGAACATAATGACCAAAGAGGGAGAAATCCTGGACGGTAAAGGCAGAAGGACTATGAAGGGGACGAAGAGGTCTAAGGGGAGGAAGGGGAAATACCAGAAGGTACTAGGATGAGGGTAAGAAAGACAATAGTGCATGGTTTCTCACGGAGAATCTCAATTTTAAGTGTGTGTGTGTATGTGTGTGTGTTCCCACACATATATGTGTGACTTGAAAGCAGAAGGGGGAACAGTACTCACAAGGAACACTCCAGAACACAGGGAAATGGAAGACCATGTGCCCCAAGTACAGAAGGGTAGAGTTTGGTGTACAGACACCCGTCAGGCTGCTTCGTAGGAAATCTCCACACTAGGGATTGACCAAGTCCAGAAGTCCCTGACTGGAGTCTTCTCCCAGTCTATGTCTGGCTGGCCCCCAACTCATATGGCATCACTGAAAACTAGCGTGCTGGCAGCAGCATTTTTAAGAGCTGGTGAGGGGAAGTGATCAACAGACACTATAGCATTTCTCCGGCACCACATTTCATACAGTGGGGAATTAAAACACATAGCCCCACTCCACGATCTCAAGCTGACTGCATCATTGGCAAAGCGAAGCTAACTCGGTTACTTAATGTCTTCTTGGTGAGAACATTAGGATGTTCTAAAAGCTCACCCGACTGGAAGGGTGGCATACAGGGTTCCGGAGGAAGAACTCATCATGAGCTGAAGAAATGTAAAGCAGATCTCGGGAGTCCCCCCAAGGAACTGAAGATAGCTATCTGCTCCTTTCCCTGCTGAAGAGACTGGAAGTGGGGGAACCATGTGAGATAGCCACTTTGTGTGACTGCCGAAAAGCAGAACCAGGAGCTGCGTGACGTGACGAACATTCCGATGAAGGAATCCACAAAGGTGCCTGGGAACTTTGCTAGGATTTAGGAGTTGCATTGGAATTCTCGACGCTGAAGAAGGAAATTTCAAGACACAGGGCTGTACTCCAACATTCACCTCAAGGGCAAAAAGGAAGCATACATGGTTTTCTGACGGAGCTTCGAAAGCATGGGAAGCCATTTTAGCACTGAAATGTTGTGCAGCACTGCCACCTACTGGATATAGTGAGAAGTCACGGCGCTTCAATTGGTCAACTTAGTATAACAGCCCTTAGCACAAACCTTGAAATTTGTTACATTTCTTGTCTTCCAGGCCCACCCGCTGCTAGTTATCCATCTTACGTTTATCCTCTTCCCTTTATAGTCCAAATATCGAGATAAAGATGCCGTCCTAGGCCCTTTTTTAATTCTCCACTGTGAGCTCTACAAGTGAATTAATTAATGTGTTGATAAAGGATCAAGTGAAAGTGTGAGACGCATCATCTCAAACATTTATCAACAGTCAAAATTTAGAAAATGTTGAAACCAAATTACAGGAAAGTGGGTTTGGGACAGCTAGGAAATATAAAACATCACGTTTATTATACTATATTCAGATTATAACAAAGTTAGCGATTAAATTTCCTTTAAAATGTGCAATTCACCTAAAACTGGGAGGATTGTTTAGAACTGCAATTACCTTCAAAAGAAACCACATCACGTTGCAATGAAAGATCGTTGAATGAGGCCACTTGATGAATTTGGTTATCCACAGGTGTGTCTTCGGCTGAGGATGAGGATAAGTAAAGAGAGGTTGTTTCCTGTTCCAGAAGGGGATGATCAGGTAAAGGGAATCAGGCAAGGCTCAGAGTCCCCAGTCTCCCTCCTCTCTTTTCCATCTTTCTCCATCTCTCTGCACTTCCCCCTCCCCTTGCAAAACAAGGACTATCTAATATTAAGGTGTAGATTCTTTTCTTTCCTGAGACTTTCTCAGTAAAGAAGTTTTTAGACATAAATGGCTTGTAAATAATTTTTAGTGGAGACATTTGTTTTGGTTTCTATATGTATTGCCTATTTTGGCCAGACTGCTAGAGTTGGTGTGGTATGTAAAAGGGAAAGCCTGTCAAGAAAGGTGAAACCACTCTTGGACCAAATGAATATTTAATTGGATTAGGGTCCAGAGCCACTTTCCAGAGTCCATCTTCTAGGGGCCGAAGGTGAACCTATGGGATGTTAAGGGCTAGAAAGTCCTAGCCTACATATGGTGGTTATTGTGTTAGAGTTCTCTGTTTTCCCTCCTTTCCTCCCTCCTTCCCTCCCTTCCTTCCTTCTCTCTGCCTCTGACTCCCATGTGCACCTCTTGCTCTCCCTCCATTTTGACTGACAAATACAAATTTGCCTACATTTATCATGTCCAACCTGTTTTGAAATATATA
>NW_008332515.1:167391-172627 GCF_000622305.1 Nannospalax galili
ATGTAGTGGAATGGCTATATTGAGGTATTCCCTTGCTGTCTTATGTGGCCCTCCACATTGGGTCTGATGCTGGTTGGTGAACCCATGGGGCATGCGTCCTTCATAAGAATAAAGGATGAAATATTCTGACTTCTGACTACTTATTCTTCAGACTTCCAAAGCAGGTTTCTTCCTTTTGCAGAGCATTTATGGCAAATCTCTGAATTCCAAAGTCCAGTTCTTGAGACAACAATCCCTAGAGGCTTCATAGCACCTTTTAATCCCAGAGTCCCTATCTTAGTTCCTTCTGGGGAGATTTGGGGCTTCATGGAAAATAGTGTCTAGTGACCTACCTATGACTGTAGAATGTCAGAACTCGGTGAAATCCTTTAGTGTCTCCTGTAGCCTCAGAAAAGATATTTCCCTATCAGCCCATGTCCTTCTCAAATCTAAGACAATTTAGAAAATATTATATGATAATTAAGCACTAAATTGTAGAATCATATATTCAGGTTCTAAATCATTTCCCACCTCATGAAGTATATGATCTTGGGTTTAGCTAACATCTCTAAATTGAGGCCAGCAAGAAGGCTCAGAGGGTAAAGGTGCTTCCCACCAAATCTGATGACCTAAGTTGGCTCCCTAGATTCCACATGGTGGAAGAAGAGAACTGACTCCCACAAGCTGTTCTCTGACCTCTACATGCATGAATGTGCACACACACACACACACACACACACACACACACACACCACACCACACAATAAAATAAATGTTTTAAAAAACAAAAAACAGAAACAAAAACCTCTCTGAACTCCAAAGGAGTACTTTACTTCTCTGAAAAAGAAGTAATGAAGATGCCTATTTGGGGAGTTTTATAATGTTTTTATTAGCTTAATACATGCACAGCGCTTAGACATCATGTAGCCCCTAGTTGTGTGTTAACTCAGTGTGTTATTAGAGTCAAGATAGAACACTGGATACTGGGTAGTGTTTTCAATATTCAGCCCAATATGCCAATCCATGCTTGCCTTGCAGTTTATCTGGAAGGACCTTGTGTTCTCCCTCGAAGTATGGCTTTCCCCAAGCCTCTATATCTGTTGTCATTATTTCTTTGGTTACTCAAATGAGGTGTTGTCATGAAAAGGGGAACCTCTTAGTTCAGAGCAGATATAGGAATACATGTACGGCATTTCTGTGCATAGCTCAAGTAATTAGATGCTGTTTCTTTTACTTATTAAACTGGAACACAATAACATAACTGATGAACAAGTTTATGTTGGTAAATATGAAACTGTCTGAGAAGGAAGTTGTTGTTGTTGAGGTGGGATCCTCTGTATATGCCATGGTCTCAGGAAAGGAGAAAGTGAAGAAGGGGAAGAAAGTACCTCAGTGACTCAGGGGAAGCTTGGTAGAGAAGTAGAAGTAAAGGGGAACAGGGATAGTCCTGGGAGAGGAGGGGCGGGAACTGAGGTGGGTGTTCATGGAGAAAGCTAAGTGGTGAAAGCTGAGGCTGTGGGATAGAACCTTGTTTGTTCTGTGGGGAGAGAAAGAAGAAGAAAGTTCAGCTTTGTGGAAGGGAGTTATCCCAACCTGCGATGGGTGCCTATGGGTTTCTTATCATTCTATTTTGCATCAAATTAATATTGACTTTACTTATTTCCTAATAATGTTAAATTGGTATAATTATCAAATTAAAGAATAGATTCCATCTTAGTTTCTCTATGTTTTGGTAGCTATATTTGATTTTTACTAAGACAATGGTTTTTATAATCTACAACATGCTTAAATCCTTTTTTTTTGTCTTTTTGACACAAGTCTCCCTGTATCCCCAGCTGGCATGGAACTCACTATGTAGACCAGGCTGGCCTCAAACTCACAGAGATCTGCCTGCCTCTGCCTCCCAAGCGCTGGGATTAAAGGTGTGTATCACCACACCTGGTTTAAAATAAAATTCTTATTTAATCAAGTTTTGATTGTTTCTCTTGACGTCTCTTTTTGCAAGGTGTTTTTTTGTTTCTTTGTTTGTACCTTTTTGCTATAGTTTGAATGTTTTTGTCTAGAAAAATGAATGCATTGGATGCTTCATTCCTGTGCAACAGTGTTAAGAAGCAGAGCCTAATAGAGGGGGAGAGGGTATTTACATCATGAAAGTTTTGATGCCTTTAAGAAACAGAGCTTGTGAATCAGGAATCTCTGGCTAGGAGCAAAAAAGACCAGAGCCCTGTGGGCAGCTGATGAGGGATACACAGCCAGAAGAATGTATTTCCAGATTCATAACTTGTCAGAGGAACTTACAGGAGAGGCTAGCCTTGCAGTGGAGGCTAGTTCTGAAACAATATTGAGGGGAGACCATACCTTGTCCAAAATGTTTAGTTGTGCTTCTCTCTCCCCTTCTATTTAAACATCACTCTCATGCTAGGGTCCTGAATATGGACCTGATGTATGTGTGGTAGGGTATTCAATTGAACTTTGTCCCTCTTTCCAATGTGGCCACATTGAATAAATCTTATTTTTCAGCTTTTCACTGCTAAAAAACCCAAACCAGCTTGCAGTAGTGGCTCTTTCTTCAACTCTTCTGCCATGTGAGGTACAGAAGGCCTTTCCTTCTGATGCTGCAGCACTCAAAACCTTATCTTGGAAGCTGAGACTAGTCCCTTATCAGACACTGGGCCTGCTGGCACCATGACCTTGGACTTTGGGCCTTAAAGATGCTGAAAAAGAAATACCTCATTTTAAAGAAACGATCTAATCCTACATGAAAGCAGAAGGAGGGGTAACTAAGGGACAGAAGAGGACTAGTTGGGGAAATGGGAGGGGAATGAGGGTGTAGACAAATAAGAACAAATTATATATAAAAATACCATCATGAAAACCGTTACCTTGTATGCTAATTTGAAAAAACTAATAAAATATTTTAAGAAATTATTGAGTTTCATTTCATTTAAGCAATGTGAAAAAGACTAAGGATTACTGCTTTCCCTTTTCCCTCTTCTGTTTTCCAGTTCAAATGTCATTAAGGTTGGAAAGATTTATATTCTGTTCTTCAACCATAATTACTGATCCAAAAATTTGAGAAAAACAAGTGACACTTCTGTTATGTGAATATAGTTTTCACCTGACAGCCAGCACCTCTGATTGGATTTCTTTTGCTAGGTGTGTCAATTTGATCTGTGGTAGGATTGGACATGTAAGAAATTTATTTGGAGAAACACCCGCAAGACAAAATGGGAGAGGAGCACAGAGAGACGGCTGGCTGTAACTCAGGTCTGCTCTCAAGTGTGGGAAAGACAGAAAGAAAGCAGGTTGAAAGTGTCTTAGAATGCCATATATTTTAAAAGAAAATTCAGCAAGGCTGGTGGATTCTTTGAGCCCAAGTTACCTGTCAAGAATAGTTCTGCATCTCTCAGGAGAGGATCTAATTTGGTGCTCCTGCCACGCTGGTTAGCTAACCCCAAATGCCAAAGCAATGGGGATGTGGATGTTGGTGTGTAGCAGGAATTGTCAGTAGATTACAGTTACTGAAGGTGGAGAGCTGAGGATTGTCATTGCCAAGACAGCAGGGGGACACTGTTACTACCTTTAGACTACTCAGAGTAGATTGTTCAAATCATCAGGGCCAAATGAATTCTCATTTATCATAATTCACCACTATTATGAAAGCATAACACATGATACTTTGTTCTTTGTGCCCACCAATTCAATAGTAAATGTATTCTGTAAAAGACCCATCCACAGCCGCTTCACAGTCAGCTCAACTATCAATTGATGTTATTTTCTATATTTGTAAACCCTATTATAAACAAGGAAGAGTACTACTGATCCAAGAGCCTGCGGAAGAAACCATGATCGACAAAGTAGCTGTGGGAAATTTCAGTAAGTCACATCACAGTCTGAGTCTCAATATTCATACCAATAAGATGGTTGAATGTGAAAAACAAGACCCTCACTCTGTAATACCAAATTCAAGAGACTATTGATACCTTAATACTTAGTTCCTCAGAACAGGATGCCAGACAAGACAACAGTGGCTGGAGTGCCAATTTGGCCCAAGACAGTGGTTTTTAGAGTCCTTGAACCCCAGAAATTTTTGCCCTTTTTTTTCCCATATGCTGGTACTCCAGAGAGTTACAAGCTTCACATTCCTCTAACTTAGTCCTTTCCCTATATTCCCTCTCCTTTAGGTTTGTGAGGCAAAGCCTTATCCTGGGGCTAGAGATTGCCCCCTTTTCTGATCATGGGCTCAGTCACATAGCAGACTACAACTTTCCAACTCTCAGGGATCTGAGTCAAGCAGGTGCCAGCTGCCAAATGGAGACGAGAGGGACCTGCGGCCTTCTGCTTATCTGTGACTGCTGGATGAGCTCTTAACGCACCTTATATTGAAAATGGACCACAATGGGTTATTTCTTACACTGGAGCAGACATTTCCTCAGGGTGCTCTTGGGTCTAGTATGTGGGTCTATAAGTTCGTTGAACTGATGTAATTTTCAGGGAAGATCAATCTAGAAAGAAATAGTGACTTTGAAATCAATTGACACGTGATCACCTGGTAAGACTAGTTCTGCAATTAAGGGGCGGATGTCCTCAAGAGTGTCATGACCCTGAAGCCAGTTTTTCTCCAATTGATTCATGATTTGTCAAAAGGTTTTTTCTCAGTTGAAGTGAGAAGCACAGCTTTAGTGCAAGGACATGGTTTCCAAGAGCACACCCTGGAGAAGAGCCACTTCTTTTGCTGAAGTGTCAAATTACTCTGAAGGACAACCATAGTTACTTTCCTGGTTACATTTTTAGCTGGCTAAAAGGCGAGACAAAGAACTTGGGCCTGCCAACATGGGAATTTTTCAGGTGTGGCAGGATAACCTTATCTACCTATTAGGATTTAGACCCATCTCAGAGGCTTCGGGTTAATTTATAAGAGCAGTTTTCAGAGGTGGGGTGGTTCAGCTCAGACAATTTTAATTCAACTTTTTATATATGTAGTATTTGATGACAGATTCAAATATCAAACAGGTAATCAAGAGACTAAGGGTCTTTTAGCTTAAAACTGTTATTCAGTTTATACTTCTCACATTGTGGATAAGTGACTCTCAAAGTACGACATGATAGTATCTGATGGGAAACAAAAATTATGTGCCTGATCAAGAGGACAGGTGACCCACCACAATTACAGGACATTTTGAGAGATGCTCAGAGTCCCCTGGAACTAGTCAACCTAGGAGGGCAAGGAGCAAAAACTGTCCTTTATGTCCCTCTG
>NW_008332515.1:172833-184805 GCF_000622305.1 Nannospalax galili
CACAGGTGCCAAGGGTCTAAGTGCAACTGATTATGACTAGAAATAATCAGATACATACAGATTAGAGATGTATGCGCCAACATCTCAGTGTTAGTAGCAAAAATATTATTCTGCAAGGAACAATATATTCTAAAATGAAATGGAGATCTTTTTTAAAGGCCAAAAACTCATTTAATTTTATCTCTTACAGGGCTTATACTGAGTTCAATATTGTATAACTGTATTATTCAACTGTGAACCTAGCGATTTACAGCCACTTGTGAAAGAGATGTACTCTTCTTGCTCTGGAGTGTGTTACTAGAATATGTTAAAGGTGTAATGAATGCTTCTTCTTAAAAAAAAATTATGTGCCTGGACCATGCCCTATACCTCTTAAGTCACGCCCTGGGGAGTGGGAACCAGACAGTGTTTTGATGTACTCCTAACTTCTCTGGCAATTCCAATGTGCAGCCGAGTTGGACAAGCAATGTTGTAAACCCTTCTACTCAAAATGTCAGAAGAACAACAATATTGTAACTTGGGAGCCTGCTTGGAGTGTGGACATCCTGTGAACCTGTCTCACAACCTGTCTTCTTTTTTCATTGTTTTGAGTGTACAATTTTCAGTTTTGATAGATTTTAAAGAATTGATAAGGTAGGATTTGGGGGAGGAATTTAGGGCAGCCTTCATGTAGTTTCTACTTCGTGCTCAAGAGCTGTAGGTCAGGCCTCGTATTCTGAAGAAAGCTTCTTCATTGTTTCATCTCATTTATTCTGTTATTTCTTCCAACTTTTCTATTCAGAGAGTGCTCACATAAGAGGTGGGAGCTCTTTCTGTCAAAACCTGGACTTCTTTTTCATTTTTTAATTGAATTTTTGAGAATTTCACAATTATACTTTTATGATATTTATACCTCCTTCCCTATCTGTACCCCCCAATAACCCCCACTGATTTTATGTTCTCTATTATATATAGTCACATAAATGTATATATACATATGTATATGACATATATATGTAAAGGCCTATTGAGTCAAATTTGTGCCTCCAAATGCCCTTCAGTGTGGGTCAATCCCCGGGAGCCTGGTTGCCCCATCCAGCATCACAGCCGTAAAGAAAACTGACGGTCCCTTTCCTGGAAGCTGCTAGTCATTAACAGCTTCTCAGCCAGAGTTGGGGCTGTTCTTCCCCATTTCCCCTACTTCTATGCTGGTAAACCTGGACTCACAAGATACATAATTGCTTCTTTTATGATTTTTTTTAACTACAAATGAACTGTACAGGATGTAGTTTGCAAGGCCAGCTTGCTAACCCTCAAGGTCACTTTGGATATTTGTAAATATGTACATTTCTAGGCTGTACCTTTAGAGATTCTGATTTAGTACGACCTGCAGTGGAACCTGAGAACATTTTTTTTTGTTTGTTTGTTTAGTGCTGGTGATTAAACCCAGGACCTTGAACATGCTAAACACATGTGCTACTACTGAGCTACATCTCCAGCTCCTGGGATTTGATTTTTAAAAGGCTTCACCATGACTCTAATTTAGGCTTGGGTTTGTGAACCACCGATACAATGGAGAGACAGAGGACTACAAATTAGGTCAGATTTAATTTTAAATCTTAGTCTCACTACAGAGTAGCTATGTGATTTCGAGAATGTTAAACTCTTTCAGCATTGATAACATTCATTTTCAGAGCTGTGAAAGTTTCATTAGCTTAACGTTTTAAGGTGCCTAGCATAGTGACTGCAAAATGTGAAGCAATATTTTTGTATTACCCTATAATAGTATCAGGGTGTGCCTTTCTATCGTAGTGTATGAGTGTGTGTGTATGTATATGCATGAATGAATGTGTCATATATACATGTGTGTGTCCATATATACACAAATTCACTACATGGGTAATGTGGTTCAGTTCTTTAATGTGCAGGCTATCCATGTCTACTTTTATCATCTAATTTTGTCATCATGAGTTTGGATTAGTCCTGTTCAAGGCTTGCAGAACTCTGAAAAGCTAGTGAGTTAGTTGGGGTCACTCAGTTTTATTGGATATTGGTCATTATTTCAGGCAACACAGCAATCTTAGGGCCTTCGGACTCAATTTTCAGGCCAAAATGCTTCTGGTTGTTCCAAGCATTTATTTTCTAAATTGCCTGAATCACAGTTGGTGGTTGATGCTGCAATTTAAGTCGAAGCCCTCCCTCTGCTTTCTCTCTGAGCACTGCCCAGGGCCTGCTCCACTGCTTTCTCTGATGCTGAGGTAGAAAGGAGTAAGAAAAAAGACAGGAAACAATACCTGAGATCCTGATAGAAAGAACTTACTGGCAGCTAACAATTAATTAATCAATCAATGTTAAATGTCCAAGTTTTAAAACTTTTTTTGCAGTGCTTAGAAATTGAACCCTGGTTCTCATGAACTCTAGGGAAAATGCTCTCCTACTAAGGTACATCCCAGCCCTCCTTTAAAAAATATTTAACTGTGAGAGAGAAACACATGGAAGGAGGAAAAAGGTTTCATTTGCATCTATACCTTGGTGCTTCTGGCTGATGGTACTACCCACACTAATTTTCTTGGCAAATTCACCTGATTATCTTGCAATCTATGCTTCTAGGGAAGCAAACTTTTTCAGAATTCCTGGCCTTCTGAGGTAAGATGTGTGGCTCAGACCTAACCAGTCAGTTTGAGTTCTTGCTTCCTTCACCCTAGGCTATGATGACTGACTTGAAATTTGGTAAGATTCCTGAGAGACTTCTATCATCCTGGGACTTCCTACATAGTTACAAAAGATGTTTATTTTCATTGGCGAGGAGCATTGTGGTGGTTTTGAATAAGAAATGTTCCCCATAAATGTAAGTATTTGAACACTTTGTTCCTAGTTGATGGTGCTGTTTTGAGAGGTCATGGAGCCTTTAGGAGGTGTATCCTTACAGAAGAAAGTGAACCATTTGTGGGGAGTGGGGGGTTGAGAGTTCATAACCTTGCCCCATTTGCTCCTCTCCTCCCCTCCCCTTCTCCCTCCTCCTCTCCTCCTCTCTCCCCTCCCCTCCCTTCCCCCCAACCCCCCCCTCTCTTCAGCTCTTTCTTTGTCTCATGTTGTTTGCTCTTGAAGATACGAGCTCTCAGCTTTCTGCTCCTGCTGTCTGCTGCCAAGTCTCCCCACCAGAGCTCTCCCTCTGGAACAAAGTTCAATAAACTCTTTTCTCTATAAGTTGCCTTGGTCATGGTGTTTATCATAGCAACAGAGAAGTAACTAATACAAGAATGAAAACATGTGACAAACAGGATCATAAAAGGCAAATGCTTTCTCAGATTGGGGGCTAAACTGAGTAGTAACTGCAATAGAGGGCATTTGTATCTTGGCCACACTTAGATGACATCTTGCTTAGAAACAAGATTTTTAAAAACTTTTGTTTGTTGCCATCTTAAAAATAATTTTAAAATTATTTCAGTTTATGTGTATGAGTGTTTTGTATGTGTGTTTATAATGCATCACATGAATGCATTGTCCACAGAGGCCAGAAGAGGGTGTTTTATCTCCTGGAACAGGAGTTACAGATGGCTGTCCGCAAGTGCTCTTAACCATATTTCCAGCCCCCTTAAACAACTTTTCAACTTTTTAGAATTATGACATTTGAATTGAAGTACTGAACACAACCAAAGGACAAAACATCTTCAGAAAGCCAACTGCTCACCAACAGGATGTAAAAGATGTGCCTTAAGATACCAAGTGTAGAAAAACGTACACAGAAGAGGAAACACATGGATTCTTTGATTCTAGCTACATTAATAGAAGATAATTCATAGAAAAAAGAAAAGGAAACATTCTCTCATAGATCACTTTGGGTACTGAATTAAATTCTAAGTACAACCTACTAGTAAAGGATAAAGAAAATTCGGATACAACTGACATTGACTGATTGGGAGAAACATGTCTTATGGGGACAGGGTAAATGGTAATAGAGTGTTTTAGCTTAAAAAGTTTCAGGGGTTGGGCATGGTGGCACACACCTTTAATCTCAGCACTCAAGAGGCAGAGGCAGGTGGATCTCAGTGAGATCAAGGCCAGCCTGGTCTACTTAGTGAGTTCCAGGCCAGCTGAAGCTACAGGGAGACCCTGTCTCAAACAAAAGAAAACAATACAAAAAACACAAATATGAGAGAGGGGGAGAGAGAGAGAGAGAGAGAGAGAGAGAGAGAGAGAGAGTTTATAAAAGCCAAAACCATAGGAAGGCGAGATGGTTTAGGTTCTTGTCACCAAGCCTGATGACCTGAGTTCAATCCCTGGGACTTATGTGGTATAAGGAGACCTGACTTCAAGCTGTTCTCTGACTTCTGTATGTATGCTGTGGCACATGATACACACACACACACACACACACACACACACACAAACAAACAAAAAACAAACAATAAAAATATAATAAAATTAGCTGCCTTTAATCCAAGTACTTGGGAGACAGAGGCAGGTGGATCTCTGTGACTTCAAGGCCAGCCTTGTCTATATAGCAAGTTCCAGCCAGCCAGTGCTACACAGTGGGATCCTGTCTCAGACACCCTGAAAAAAATGTAATTAAAAAAAAATTTTTTTAAAAAGTTTAGAAAACAAAATGCTTTTAGATAAAAACAAGATTTTCAGATGGTAGTTTTGTTTAAAGGATTGCTCCAAAATGGATGTTTAAAAATGAGAACAGAATCAGAAGGTGTAAGAAGTTCAAGTCACAAAAAACTCATAAATAATAAAACTTTTAAAAGATGGCATATATATGATTAAATTTTCTGTAACTAAAGGTTATTTTTAAAAATATTTCTAAGATCAAATTTGCTGTGAACTTATTTCACAAATCAACCTGCTGCTGACATAAGGTGACAAAAAAGCAGGTGACTAATTGATAGACTTAGCCCTTGGAATAATATATTTCCCCAGGCAGAAGATTCTGAAGGGGTTTTCCACAGCTGTGGGAAACCAGGGCACTAGAAATGAGCTATCCTCAGTGGAGTTCCATAAACAGAGGGCTTTTCCCTTTCTGCAAAGAAAGAACCCACGTAAGGGAAGATGTCCCACACTCTGAAGGGAGGATGGGTCTTCTGTTCCAATGATGATGGCCATTGAAGAGTGAAGCTCCCAGGGTTCCCTAGGGAAGCTCCCCTCAAGCAACTACAGATAACCATCGAGCAACCTCAGGTAACTCCTGACAGGGTAGGTAAAAATACTCATTTTCTTTTCAAAGTGGATGCTTTCTTCGCTGCCTTAATCAATAATTCAGGACCCTTTAAATACTTTTATTATTTTTATTTTATGTGTATGAATGTATTGCCTGCATGTATGTAAATGCACCCATGTTCTGCAATACCTGTGGAGGTCAGAAGAGGGTGTCAGATCCCTTGGAACTGGAGTTAAGGGATAGTTGTTAGCTGTCATGTGGGTGCTGGGAACTGAACCCAGGTCTTCTGCAAGAGCAGCCAGGGCTCTTAACCACTGAGCCATCTCTCCAGCCCATCAGGACCCTTTTCTAATCACATTTTCATAGTAATCAGGATTGACGGAAATGCTTCCAAATCAGAGTTCTTGTTGTCAGCCCAATCCTTGAATATTTTTTTATGTGTAGCCTACTAGCTAGCCATAACTTTTGGAGTCTTCATGTAAAAGTTAGGGAACTTCCCTGACTCATAGTTTACTGCTGCAGCTACACTGTAACATGTAGATAACTAGGATGCTTACAAGATGTGATAGCAACAGCGATACTAGCAGATAAGACTACACGAATGGCTGACACCTCTATCCCCAAATTGAACCCAAGCCCATCTGTACAGAAACAGGAAAGAAATGGGTCACCTAGCCAAGGCTTTGGATATTCTGTTCTTTTGCTAGTAAGGAGCAGTCTTTCATTATCTTTGGAAGAGTCCCCAGTGGGCGCCAAACTCTTTTCCACCCCACGCTGCGTATGTGTGCAGTGCACACCCTCCCTCTGTACCTAGTTGTTTCTTCAAGCCCTCCTAGTATTGCCCTCTTTTCTTATATTAGAAAAGAAGAAATACCTTAAATTTATAATAATAATAAATATTTACTGTGTAAATATTATGTGCTAAGCAGTCAACTCTTTCCATAGTCCTGAGAGGAAGATGTCATCCACTTTTTGTTTGTTAACTTTTTTAGTTAACATACAAAATGTTTCATTATGACATTTTTTGACATATTTAACTTTGTCCCTTGCTCACATTTGGGCCCCTTTCCATTCTCCCTCCCTTCTCCTTCCTCTCTTGCTAGACTTTTCACTCCCCAAACTGTCCCCTTCTGTTTTCACCTCTCCTTTCCCCTCCCTCCCTCCCTCCCTTTCTCCCTCCCTCTCTCCCTCTCTCCCTCCTTCCTTCCCTCCCTCCCCCCTCTTTCTCTCTCTTTCTCATATATATAATTAAATCTAGACTTCATATATAAGAGAAAACATGCAGTATTTTCTCCTTTTCTATACCTCTCTCATTCCCTGCTCTCTTTGAATCTCTTCTCTGTACAGGCCCCCTTGTACTTTCATTTATATAGCGTGTGTGTAAATATATATATATGTAATATGTGTATGCATATGATATGTGTACTCATTTAAATTCAGATTTACATATGAAAGAAATGTGATATGCATCCATTTGAATCTGGCTTATTTTGTTTACTATGATGATTTTCAGTTTCTTTGTGCTTTCTTGCAAATGACACCAGTTCATTCTTATGGCTGAATGAAATCTAGTGTGTGTGTGTGTGTGTGTGTGTGTGTGTGTGTGTGTCCAGAAGTGATATAGTTGGACAATATACTAGGCTGATTTTTAGTTGGAGGAGCCTCAGGCCGATTTCTATAGTGATATAATTAAATTTTATGGCTAAGAAACAGATTCAGTTTAAGAACTTTTGCTTTGGATTATCCGAATGGTCATTGCTCAGAGTCTGGATTTAGAACAAGGCTTTTCTGCTTCAAGCTGTAAAGATGGTAACCTAGACCCCGAGGGGCCCTGAGCCCAGCCAGCCTCATTGCCTGCTGCCTGCACGGTGACACCATGGAGCACCCTGACAAAGCGGCACTGAACGTGCAGCAGCCACCGGAGTTCAGAATTGAAAGCTCATTGGCGTCAACCCTGAAGACTCTTCTGTTCTTCACAGCTTTAATGAATGGTTCTTCACACCGTCCCTATTGGGCTGTATTTTACAACGAAATATTACACATTTGAAGGTGCCCTGGGACTGTCCAACAGAGACAACTATTTTTATGCCGCAATCGTAGCAGTTGTCTTGGTTCATGTCGTTCTTGCCCTGTTTGTCTACGTGGCCTGGAATGAAGGCTCACAACAGTGGTGTGAAGGCAAAGAGGATTAAAGTGAGCCTCACCTTTTGATAGCATGAATTTATTTTTAAATATGATAAATACTTCTGGGGTATTGTTAATGCATTTTATTTGAATAAAATTGAAAGCATATTAAAATCATTCAGGGAGTCAGTCACATTTGACTAAACTTTGACCCACTTAATTAATTATAACTTTGAATCTCCATTTTCAAATAAAAATTTGAGAAAGTTAAATAGGTACAAATGCATATGTTAAGTGAATTACATCTTATACTGTGAAGAATTTAATTCTTACAACAAAAATCTTTTATAGCAATTTGCCTTACACTTTTTAGTTTTCTTCCTTTGGATATATTAAGAAACACACAGTGGAGCAAATCTCAATTTCCTTTTTCACTGGAAGGCTTTCCCTGTCAGAAAAATATCAGGATCTTGGATGTGAGATTCTAATTTTCCATAGGAAGTTGCTTAAATTGTGAACAATGTAATTAATCTGAATGTCACTGAGTAAGGATAAATCTCACATTCCTTTATTTAATGGGGAGACTTGCTTAAATCACACCTATTCATGTAAAGGCCTTGGGTTTACTGAGGGCCAAGAGATGAGCTCCCTGCCAGCTTTGTGATTAACACAACAATATTGCTCCTCATTCTGCTTTGAAATTAAGCTTCATTTACAAAGTTTATTGAAATTCCTTTGCATTTTTCCTACTTAATAAAACATAGTATGTGATAGGTATTAGAATATCAAAGTGTTCAGTTTGCATGCATTGAGAGTGAAATAATTTTTGAAATCAGACCTTGAGGTTTCTTACTGTTCTTGTCTTTTTCATCAGAGCTAAGATACATCCTATATTTATAGATGATCCTTGAGGTCTTTTTTTGAGCACTCCTCCCCTAAAAATAAAATAGTCCTCTGACCTTTCTTCAGTACCTTTAAACTTTGGTCAGACCCACCCCTGGACATTATATATATGCAATCTAAAAACACTGTCGCCCAAATTTTTATTTCTCATTAGAAAATCATACATGTTTCGCAAAACACTAGAAAAATCCATATTAAGGCAGAAAGAAAATAAAAATTGCCCCATAATGTTGCTGCCTGAAGATAATCACTATGTTAGTTTACAACCTGTGTGCAGTTTTGACAGGTATTTCTTGATGCTAGTTCCAGAAACACTACAACCCTGGTTTAAGTTCAAATTCTGCCAACTTTACCAAAGGAGTGTTTACAGTTTTTCAAATATATGGTTTCTGGCCATTATCTTAAAAAGCACATTGCTTCTTTATTCATTCATCTAAAATTCAAATTCCAATTGCTTTCACCAAAAAGATGATAACTGAACAGGTAACTCAATTTGAATATTGTGCAATGTGTGCGTATATCAAAAATTAAATGGCATCCTATAAGAAGTATGCATGGTTCTTATGTTTTTTTATATAAGTCAAAAATAAACCTAAAAATAAATTCAAATTACTTGTTACTGATTATCGTAATACAAAGTCCCTTGCTTATATGTTTGCCATGATTGATTCATTTGTCCAAAGTTACTTTTTTATCCTATGGAGCTAGACTGAAGGAATAGAGAGATGATTAGGAGTAAGAGACAAATATGCATTTCTGCTATTGTTAAGGAAAATAATAGATCAGTATGATTATTACAGGATTGTTGTTGATTATATTTCACTGTTGTGTGTAGTTTAAATATCTTTAAGCAAGCATTCTAAATAAAAGGGTCTTTATTTTGTAAAGAGTCTACTTTTAGTTATGATATTTGAGACTTGAATTTTGTGTAGTAGATTTCTGACAAGCTTATTGGGGGTGGAGGGCGAGAGGAGGAAGAAGAATATGCACACCACTTTCAATATTGAAAAACTAAGGAAAATCTGATTCCAGAGTGAATGTTGAACACAGTTATCAGATGGAATTTGAATAGCAGGCCTTTTTAAAACAGATGGTTAGATTCTTGAAAGAAACAGTCTATTGCCTTTTGAATGTATTTTATTAGCATATAAAACAACCACTGGAGGAAAAGGGAACAGAAAATGAAATAGGATAACTTATCAAACTTAAGAAATTGAAATGATTTAGGTAAGTCCTCCTGAAACAGTGCTTCAGAAATTACTCAGTCAGTAATTCTTCCAAGAAATGGAGCTAAGGCGGTTTCTGACCTTGGCACTATTAACACCTGGGGTGATCATTATTGTGGGAAGCTGTCCAGCATACTCGAAGATATTTAAGCTGCATCTTTGTGTGTACCCTCTTGATGTCAGTAATACCTCAGGATCACCACAACTAAAACAGCCTTCTGATTGCCAAAGGCCCCTGGGAGGCAAAATACCTCTCCTGTCCTCTCATAATCTCCACTCTGCACCAGTTGAGAATGACTGCTGTAAATAATATTTTCATTTACTTTCCTAATTACAAAACTAATATGCACAACACAGGTAAGAGAAATGAAGTGGAACCCATGTAGGAGAAAAGGTGGCGAATATAGACCATAAATGGGGTGTGTATTAAGATTCAAGATAAAGAAGACATATAAGAAGGCCAAGTTTAGTGGAGGATCCCAGGGAAGACAGTCCCTTCAGCATAGAACTTCATAGTGGACGATCGTGATCACATTCAGTCTGGCTGAGGACAAGATACACAGCTGTGTTCAGAGGCTAATGGTGGGTGCTGTGGTTTGGATAGAGTTTGTATGTGATACCCCCAGAGACTCATGTATTGAAAGCTTGGTCCCCATTGTGGTCATGTTAAGAGGTGGGACCTGTAAGAGGTTGTGAAATTGACCCCTTCCTATTCTCTGGCTTTCTCCCCATGCACACATTCCACCATGGGACCATTTGCTGTGATGTCCTTTCCCTAGCTCATCCCATGCTTTTTGGATGTAGCCTCAAAAATGATAAGCTAACTAAACTATTAATGCTCAGATGTTTAGTTACAGCAACAGCAACAGACTAATATAGACAGTATTCCAAGTTGGAATAGGTTAACTTTGAACTCATTCTGTAGTTCAGGTTGGTATGGAACTCACAGAAGTCCTCCTGCCTCAGTTTCCTAAGCACTAGGGTTACATCCACCCTTTGGGAAACACTGATATAAAGTATAATAAACTATTTCTATGACCCCAGTTGGTTTGTATGTCAGCTGTATCACTGATTATCTGTGTAAGAGCTAAGATTCCTTCTTGCAAAATCAGGATAGTGGAAATGTCTGTCTGTTGGCTCTTTCTGAGAATTAATTCACTTACATGATATTTTTGAGGTCAAGGGAGCATCTAATAAGCATTCAGGAAATGTTAACTGCTTTTATAGCATGTCTTATGATGCCATCGTTACTTCAGTTACCATCAGTGACAGCTATTTTTGGAGGAGGGTTGATCACAGCCCTGTACTCTTGTACTTGTTCTGGAAATTTTGCAATTTCAAGTTTTTCCCAGTGGAGCCTTAAGAAGATATTTGCAAGTCAATATTAATTAGTGGGGGCTTTACTCTCCTTTTTTAAGAAAGAGAGAGAGAGAGAGAGAGAGAGAGAGAGAGAGGAAAGAGAGAATACACATAGGTGTATATGTGTGTGTGTGCACAGATTCATGTGTGTGAGTACAGGCACACTTGTGCCACTGCATGAATGTGGAAGTCAGAGGACAACATCAGGCATCTATCCTTGTCTTCCACCTTATTTGAAACAGGGTCTCCTTGTTTGCTGCTCTGTGTGCCAATCTAACGGGTCCACAAGCTTCCGGGGACTCTCCTTTCTTAGCCTCCCATCTCACCATAGGAGCACTGGGATTACAGATACATAATAAGGTGCCCAGCTTTTTACATAGATTCTTGGGATTTGAACTCAAGTCTTCATGCTTGCAAGGCAAGTGTCTTACACACTGAGCCATTCCTTTAAATTTAGCCTTGTTGTTTCTGCTTTTGTGCTGAAATCAGGAGTTGACTTAAGATTCAGTAGACCATGAGGAATTTACCACAGTAAGCCTTAGGTAAGGAAGATGTGGCTGTTCCCCAGCAGAGCCCTGCAGCAGCTGGGCTTCCTCAGGAAGAGGTAATCTGTTAATTTTCTTTTTTTAAAATTATATATATATATATATTTTTTTTTTAATGTGTATTTTATGAGTGTATTGCCTGCAAGTGTGTAAGTGCGCCTGTATCATGCAATGCCCAGGGAGGTCAGAAGAAGGCATTGAATTCCCTTAGAACTGGAGTTACAGACAGTTGTTAGCTTCCATGTGGGTGCTGGGTATCGAACCCGGGTCCTCTGTAAGAGCAGTCAGTGCTCTTAACTGCACTACCATCTCTCCAGGCCAGTAATCTGCTAATTTTCAACCCAGCCAAGCTCCAAAGGAAACCAGCACTCAGAAAGTGAGAACAGAAGTCTACAAAGGGAGGCTGTGAGGTTGCTCCATCATACCCCACATTACTATCCCAGGACAGCTGAGACCACCCAGCTGAGCCTTGTTTATGTAGCTATGTGGGTCCTGCTGTTCCTTCGCGGTAAGGAGCAAGTTGCTTCCCAGTTGCTCCATCCCAGGTCATCTCCCATCCTAGGCCTCACAGATTTTATAAGCTTCCACAAAGACACCGTGAAGTAGTAAAAAGCTATAAAAGGGTAAAATTTGATGGAATAATGAAACAGTAAAAGCCAAATTATTTATACACAC
>NW_008332515.1:185030-190839 GCF_000622305.1 Nannospalax galili
ATATATAAAGCTAAAATTTCTTTTACTTATTTGCCAAGGGCCTTTGGAATATTTATGAAAATAACATTTGCTTTCTTAATTTCCAAAAGCACTAGATAGTAGTGAAAGATGGACTGTTTCTCTTGTCATTACTCTAAATTTGGCATTGTTTATGTCTGGGGCTTTGGCTAGGCCTGGGAAATTCCTGAATGGGACCCCTTGAGATGGTAGCAGATCTTGGCATCCTGTTATTCTGGTTTTGCTGGTATTGATAATGCAATAATTGTGGGTTGATAGAGGCCCCATGAAGATTTCAAAGGAAAGTCTGGGAGACCAGGCAGTGTGTGTGGTAAAGCTGGAAAGTCTACAAGAAGCCCTCACTGGGTAGTGCATGAAACTTTGAGTGAAGCTGTAGCTGCAATGGAGACCCCAGGCAATTGGAGGTACCTGCCTGGTAAGCTACAGAAGTGGGGAGAACCAGCTGAAGACAGTGGCTTCTAGGGGTGGAGGTGCCTAAGCCCTGTGGCGCTCCCATAATGCTGTGTTCCCCAAACTGCAGACTTAGAGGAAAGGAGTTAGCATTTGTTCTGTTGGGTTTTAGTCTTGCTTTGGTCTGATCCTTCCTCTGGCCAATTTCTTTTAGAACTCCAATGTTTGCTCTGTTCCATCGTATCTTGTAAATATGTAACTATTTTGATTTTTAGAGGGCACCAGAGCTGAATTGTCTTTTAGTCTCAGATAAGATGTTGGATTTGGACTTTTGGGCCATACTTGAGCCTCTGTTAAACTGTGGAGAGCTGAGGGCTGGAGAGATGGCTCAAGCTGTTATGAGCCCTGGCTGTTCTTGCAGATGACTAGAATTCATCTCCCAGAACCCACATGGTGATTAACAACAATCTGTAATTCCAGTTCCAGGGGATCCAATGCCCTCTTCTGATCTCCATGGGCATTGCACACTTACATACATGAAGACAAAATACTCATATACATAAAATAAAAATAATAATTTTTTTTTAAAAAAATGATGGAAAGTCTTGGAGATTGGTATAGGAACAACTTTTACCTAACCTTATAACCAAAGATGTTTTGAGATAATTTAACACTATCCTAGCTTGCTTATAATGAAAAACAAGCTTACTATGTCTTGGGCTCCTCTTGTGACCTCAGTGTACAGCTTTAATTATTTATGACCCTTCCTTGCCTTTAACCCAGAACAATGTATAAATGTATGTGTGTGTGTGTGTGTGTGTGTTTTACATATCAAGCACTGCAAGCAGCAGATATTTATTGAAAGCAATTTATCTCATTGTGTTGTAAACAATAGTTGAGATTAAATTGACAATGTCTATTTGTGATTGTATGTGTGCTTCAGTCCTAAGTCAGTAGGGGTCAGAAGGGACAAAATTCTCAGATGAAGTCTGCTTTGCCCATTTCATGCTAAATACACTGTTTTAATTTTTTTTTTTTTTTTAAAGAGAAAGCCCTTGTATGAGAACAAAATTCTGAGAGAATTCTGAAGGAACGGTTAGGGACTGACCTCTTGTCTACAATGAATGCTAAAAGTCAGACTGTTTTTAGTCAGGCATTGCTGTAATGTGGCATCACATAATAAACACCAGAGATTGGGTGAATGTGCTTTGCATTATGAGATGAATATGAATCTTTGGGGCAGAGGATAGAATGCTATGGTTTGGATCTTTAATGTTGCCTAAGGGCCATGCATTGAAAGCTTAGTCTCTACTGGATCTGCTGTTGGGAGATAGCAGAAACTTTTGGAAGTGGGTCCTAGTGGAAGTTAGGTTCCGATCTGTTTTTCTTTTTTATATAACGGACACACAGTATTAAAATATGAAAAATGAAATTGATATGTATATTTTAAGATGAAATATTATTAGATCTTTGTGTCTTTCCTTATAAACTGAGTACCCCTTTTCTAAGTGATAACTTCATTATTCATGTCAAATACAATGATAATTGGGCATGGGGGGCAGTAGGCAGAGCCAAGAAATCTCTGTAAGACTGAATCTAAATCTGGTGTACACAGTGAATTCCAGTCTAGCTACATCTACATCGTGAAACCATGTCAAAAACAAAACAAACAACAACAAAAAACCCCAAAAGCTTCAGAATAACAAAATACTTTCAGAGATTGCTGAAAAGAATAGAGAATTTTTTTCTGCTCTTTTTGTCCATAATCTACATGTTGTTAAAGATGTAGAGTGAACTTGTAATGAATTTAATTCCTTTCTCTGTGGTTTTCTTCTTCATCTCATGTATATTTTGACTCACTTATCTGAATGCCCTTTGATTTTTAAATGTTCGTATTTTCCCTTCATGCAGCATGCCATTGTGCACACTGTTGAACAAAGATGACAAGTTGAGATAATGTCACACTGAGTATTCATACACCTAGCTTCAACACCTTCTATTGTATTCTATTTACTTTGCCATGTATGCATTCATCTACTTATTTCTCTATCCATTCATCAATTATTTTATTCTATTCTGTTGTATAAAATATAATCAGCACAATTAATTGATAAAGCATTTTAGTGTTGCATATGACAGTAGCTTTGGTGGTTTGAATGAGAAGTGTCCCCCACTCTAGAAATTATTTATATAAATTGGATGGGCTTTGGACTGTTTATAATGCAAACAAACTCACTGAGACATATGCTCAGTTACCTGGGCACCTGACCTTGATCCCTCAGAGCCTCAATTTGCCTTCCAGCCAATATAGTGAATGAATATGAATACATTTGAGAATTAACAAATCGAAGTACTGAAAGGCATCACATTTATTTTCATATCTTCATTGAAAATGATGAGGATTGAGAAGAATGCTTGACATTGTGGTTATGAGATGTTTTAGGCCTAGGAATGAAAGGGCAAAGTTTTATGATAAGATAAGGGTGGATACAAGCTTATAGTTCCCAAAATTGATGCTAGAGAAATGGTTTTAGATTAAATTATGGGTGAGGCCTGGCTCAGCAGCATATCTGGATGAACAGGTACTCTCCAAGTTCAGGTACACTCTGATAATTAAACTTAAGAGTCAGGCTATTTATTCAGGTATGACTGTAGTGTTTTCATAGTAACACTGCAACCCATATTTGAATATTTGGTCAGTTGATGGTGCTGTTTGGGGAAGGTCATGGAATCTTTAGGAAGTGTGGCCTTAGTAGAGGAAGCACATTCTTGAGGGTGGGCTTTAAAAATTCATAGCTTTGCCCCACTTCCAGTTTCCCCCTCTGTGCTTCCTGAATGTACCTGGCGATATGAACTGTCAGCCCCCTGCTCTGGCTGCCTCCTGCTGCTGTGCCCCTACCCACCATTATGGACTCCCCCCTGGAACCATACACCCAAATAAACTTCCTTCTACAAGTTGCCTTGGTCATGGTGTTTTTATCACAGCAACAGAAGACTGATGCAGTAGATTTTTAAATATGAATGTTTGCTGGGTGTGGTGGTGTATAGCTGTATTTCTAGTACATGGTAGACTGAGGCAGGAGGGCAGTGAACTTGAAGGCAATTTGTGCTATGTAGCAAGACTTTGTCTCAAATACATCAAAAAAAAAAATGAAAATAAAGAAAAGGAAAAAAAAATCCCTCTGAATTCTGTAAATGGTGGCATGGTTCCAAAACCAGATACCTAGGAATCCAACCCTCTATCTTTTCTTTTTCCTGACTTTCCCATGGTTTTCATTTTAATAAGAGTGGAGAGTTAGGTATTCTCTGTAGCCTCCAATTTCTGTCTTTTCTGTTCATGCTATATGAAGAGCTATTGATATAGTTCTTACAAGATCTTCAGTCAACTAATCTATTAAGTTACACCAAATCCCTCTATGTATCTACAAGTTGATGCAACTTAAAACATCTGTTTTAAGATTTACCTTATAATTCCTCAAGTATATGCATTTTCATATATGTGGTGTGCATGCACACACACATAAAGTTAGTCACACAGACTCAGAAACTATAAGTAGACTCAACAAATGAAATGGATTTTGCTTCTAGTATCTGGAATGATAAGAATGTTTCAATGTTAATGGATGAATGAGTTTGTCAAAATGAATACCAATTTCCCAACAACTTAACAATCTGAATAACTTTATGTTTACAATTTCTGCCCAAGGGCTTATAAATTCCCATTAGCTCTTTGTTTGCTTACACAAGCCAGTGGCTGAGCAACAGTAGCTATCTGTTTTGCAATAGCTAGTTTTCTTTGTAAAACTTTTATTTATCTTATTTTATGTGTGTGAGTGTTTTGAGGGCATGTAAGGGCATCCATGCTTGCAATGCCTGCAGAGGCCAGATGAGAGCATCAGATTCCCCTGGAACTGGAGTTATGGGGTACAGGGAACTGAGCCTGGGTCCTCTGTAAGAGCAGCCAGTGCTCTTAGCTGCTGAACCACCTCTCCAGCCCCAAGATCCACATCACTTTCTTAGAGAAAGGACAATGTTCTTGCTCTGCTGAAATCTCGCTTAAGTCATCTCCCCCAAGATCCAATTCTCAGTAGTTTCTCCTTGCTCTTGCCTGGTCTTTTCCTTAGGGACTAGCTGCCCTAAGAGGTTTGACTTAACAGACTCATTATATACTAAAGTTAGCCGAGAATACACACATTCTCCCTTTCTGAGCACTCCCTAGTCCTAAGTTACTGGGGCAGGTCATGTCCTCTCAGTGGTGGGCTAAGAAATAACACTGTATAGGGCTTTTCTAGTTTGCTTTTCTATTGCTGAGATAAAAACACCGACCAAAAGCAACTGGGGGAAGAACGGGTTTACTTCACCTTCAGCTTACATTATCACAGAGCAGAATCAGGGCAGGAGCTCTGGGCAGGAACTGAAGCAGAGACCATGGAGGAATGCTGCTTACTGGCTTGCTCCTCCATGAAAGTCCTGCTTTCTTATATAACACAGGAACACCTTCCCAGGGTTGGCACCACCCACAGTGGGCTGGACCCTCCCACATCACTCAATAATCAAGAAAATGCCTCACAGACATGGCCACAGGCCAGTACAATGGGGACAATTCTTCAGCTGAGGATTCCTCTACCCAGGTGTGTCAAGTTGATAACTGAAGCAATCCCTCACATGATAGATGGCTGATCACATTGGAATGTTTATTACCTCAAAGTATACTTACTAGAGACTCTTTCCAAAAGAAGACAGCTGCACTGGTTTTCAGAGTATTCTAGGGTGGAATAATTGTAAGTCTTTTACCTTAAATCTATGGTATATATTTCTGATTCTGTCTGACAGTGTGTGTGTGTGTATGTGTGTGTGTGTGTGTTGTTGTTGTTCATGATGATGATGATGATGTTGTGTCTTGCTTTCCTGAGTACCTTTAACCTGTGTTATGGTTTGTGATGGCTATCTTGGTTGTCAATTTGACTTACCTGGGAAGATGGAACTTCAACTGAAGTATTTTCACCATCAGATTCAGAGCTTATCTGTGCGGCATTTTCTTGATCCTTAATTGAGGTAGAAGGTCACACCCACTATCCAGTGTCATTCCCAGGCAGGTAGACCTAGGAAATCAAAGAAAGATAGCTGAACAGAAGCCTGGGCGCACACTAGTAAGCATTCCTTCATGCTCTGTGCTTCTGTTTGTGCCTCCAAATTCCTGCCTTGTGCTCCTGTCTTGGCTTTCCTCAATGATGACCTATAGCCTTTAAGGTGGAGTAAATCCATTACTCCTCTAAGTGACTTTTGGTGGTGGAGTATTAGTCAGGGTTCTCTAAAGAAACAGAACCGGTAGAATGAATGAATGAATATATATATATATACATATATATACATATATATGTATATATATGTATATATATGA
>NW_008332515.1:190947-198349 GCF_000622305.1 Nannospalax galili
AATTCCAAAAGATCAGCTAGTCTTCAGTCTACAGCAGCAAGACGAACTCACCAGCGAGAGAGAAGGCAAGCAGAAAGAAGCCTGGTGTTCTCCTCTGCCTTGGCCTTTTATATGGGCTGCCATCAGAAGGTAACACCCACATTTAGGGTGTGTCTTCCGGCTTTAGATGTTCCAATCTAGAAGATCTCTTTCATTTCAGTTAATCCCAGATCCAATCAAGTTGACACCCAGGATTAGCCATCACAGGTGGTGTTTATCATAGAAACAGAAACACACACACACACACACAAACACACAAACTAGAAGATGGTTTGAGTATGAAGTGTCTCTGACTGGCTCCTGTATTTAAACACTGGTCCCCAGCTGGTGGTGCAGTTTTAGGAGGTTGTATGGTCTGACAGGTGTAGGCAGGTCCCTGCCCTGAGCATGGTCCTTTGAATGTAATAGCTCAGCCTCACTTCAGGTCTCTCTGCTTCTGTGTGCACCTTGATAGGAGCTGCTGTTGCTTACTCCCTCTACAGACAAACTTGCTCTTCCCTATCGTGATGGACCATACCCTCTGAAACCGTAAGCCAAAACTAAGTCTTTCCTCCTTCAAGTTGCTTCTGCCAAATGTTTTGTCTTAGTAACACAGAAGTAACTAATACGTTGTGATATTTTTCAAACTTGTCAAAATGGAGACCATGCCATTACTTCTTAGTAGGGGTCTTCTGGGACTAAGTCTAGGAAAATGGTCTCATTATAATTATAGTCCTATGACTAAGAAATATTTTATTGTACTGTAGCTTGGGCAGAATATACCAAGGAGTTGGGGAAGGTGGACCATGTGCTTCACTTTATTACAGTATATTAAATTATATTTTATTGCAAAAGAGAAAGGATGAAGAAGTTCTGTAAATATACTCTTCCACGTTACTTTATTGTGGTATAAAAAGGTTATATTGAACTGTATGGTGGTTCAGAGGCACCTCTATTACCTAATAGAGGGAAATGATGTAATACTAACCAGTAATGTAAGCCCCAATATTTAGAAGCAGTCACCACAGCTGCTGTGCTGGATTTGGCTGCTAAGGTGCTCACTCCCTCTGCAACCATGGTTCTAAGCAACAGCAACAGCTTCTGTCCCTCTCCTGGGCCAGCAGGTCCCTCCTGTCTATGGTTTTGAGTCTGAAATGTGATCTAAAAGTCCAGGCTTTGCAAGATGATTTTATGTGTCATGTGCCCAGCAACGTACCCACTTTGATCCAGGTGCCATGTCCATAGCAAGGCTGTTTCCATGGCAACAGTATCCTATAAGGACAAATGTTCATGTTCAACCTGCTGGATAGGTACGGATGCATACCGTATTATCTCCTTCCAATATGTTTAATTAGGAAAACAGCAGCCTCTCCTATGGTGAAGTGAAGCTCCTGTTTATATGACTGTACTTTTCCTCTCCATTTTCATCATTTTCCATCTAATGGGGGAAGATATTCATATGTTGATAAATACCATGCTCATAGACAAGATCAGAGAATAAGCTTACACACTCCACACAGAGGATGCTGCTAGAGGGAAACCGGGGGGTTCCCTATAGCTGACTCAAAATGGCCAAAATAAAGCAGACAGGAAGGCTCTGTTAAGTCATTACATCATTTCATTCTGGTAGGACTAAACTCCCCAAGCAGAAAGTCTTCCTAAAGTACAAGAGATCATGCAAAATGGTGAGACTGAATTTAGAGAGAAAATTCACCACGCCTGACAATATTACACAGCTACAGAGCCAGAAAGCCCAGACAATGTAAATATGATAAATGCAGATTCGAAGGCAAAGTTCCCTAGATAAATGAAGGAAATGATGAACGATACATGGCCACCGCAGACCAAGTTCCTTGCAACTAACAGCTGCCATGTAGGTTTTCCATCATGCAGAGCATGCCTAAAGCACGAAGTCAAATATCAAGTGGCTTTTTGTTTTGTTGTTTGTTGTTTTATTTTTGAGATAGTGTCTCTCTGTAGCCCCAGCTGATCTGGAACTCACTATGTGGACTGAATCTCACAGAGATCCACCTGCCTCTGCCTCCCCTCCATGCTGGAATTAGAGACATGCGCCACCACACCTGGCCATCCAAGTGACTTTTTGAGGAAAAGACCTGAGTGAGGAAGAAAGTCTCTTGGAAGATTTAAGTGAGTTACTCTGTAAATAAATCACTGTACTTTACGGAGGAAGGTATCAGAAAGACAGTGGTGGTGTGTAGTGATTTCCTCTGAATCAAACCATCCTCTCCTAGAAAGAGGAGGGAGGCTTCTAAGACTCAGAAGTCTTAACATATATTAAAACTTAACATATATTAAAAACTTAACAAGGCTCAGAATATTAGGAGATCCAAAGTCTTCTCCCCATGGCTATATGATCTCTCTAGTGGAGCTGATCACAAATTGTGCAGGTGGTTCCATGAAGCATTCATCATTACCCATGCTGGGGGACTTTTCAGTGATGCATCTACTTTTGAGTCACCCACGCTACTGTAAGTAATCCCAAAAAACTCATTGCTTTACCAAGTAAGACTTGACTAAGATCATTTCTTTGGTTTGCTGTTGGTGACCTATTGGAAATGAATATGTGTTTGTTTACATCTTACTTGGAAAAATCACAGAACAGATTGTCTTCACTCTCTCAAAGAAAAGAAAAGAAAAGAAAAGAAAAAAAATAAAAGAAAACAAAAAGGTAAAAGCTCAACAAGAGACATCCAAATATTGGGGAGAGAAGAAGAGCTGGTTCAGGACTGAGGAGGTCTTAGGGCTCCTAAAGAGTTGATACAACTCATTTAAGTTTCCTCCACAGGAATCTTGTGGGAAACTAGTTGGTTGGCCTTCTCTTGATCACTGGTGCTCCTTATTCAGTTGTAAATGTTAAAATAGGAGGGGAGGAATCTAAGGCCTCTAGTATGATTATGTGGGTATCAGGTAGAGCTCCAGATTGGTCCTTCTTCTAGGGGTTAGAATGTCAGCTGAGAGATACATCTTTAAGATAAAGCTTCCCTTGCATGATACAGTGCTCCCAGTCCCTCTTAGGCCAAGATCTTTTGGGAAAATTAAGTGATTGCTTAACACTTTCCCCAGGACAATAGGATACACAAGTTCTTCCAGAACACTCCTTACAGATACAGATAATCTTTGGGGGGAAAAGAAACAACAAATTTAAGAATAACTAGCTCTAGAAGTTTGCATAAAGGTAAGGCCTAAATTCTATGCGAAAGGCATGCTGTGAAGGGCTAGAAACATGCAACTTATGTAGATTAAAGGCATAACATGGGAGTCCAAATTTGAAATACTAGAACAGGATGCTCAAAGGGGCATCCAGCTGGTTTTACAAAAAAAATTAAAGCACTATTTATTTTAACCTTGTTAGTCACCCTAAAACAACACGCCAGTGGTTCCACTTAAAAACTTGATGTATTTGTTCAGGACTTGTAGGCTATAAATAATATTTTCCAGGGCACTCATACTGTGTTATGTAGCCTTTATACTTCAGTGACTAACGTCCCAGAAACCTATGAGTAGGTCTCAGTACCAGTTTAAAAGATGACTCTTTCTGCACACCCCTGGAAAAGCAATCCTAACTCTTATTTGCCTAAGTGGCAGGATCATAAAATAGAAGTGGCTGCACTATTGTGCTTTTCCTTCTAGGTAAGTATTGCTAAATTCCATCTATTTTTCCATGGTTTTGCTTGACTATCAGCAGAGGGGTATGCATTCTTCTATTGCCTCCAGTTTCCACGTTTTGCTCTCTGGGCCATACAGTGTGCAACAGTGACTCACAAGTACAGCTCTTGCCCTGACTTCCCAGTTAACACAGTGGGTAAGAAGTTCCCTCCGTGCAATTGTGTGGATAAGAAGAGTCAGGGTAATAAAGGACAGACCACATTCTGAGGAAACAGGGAAAGGCACAGGCAGCCAAGAAGGAGCTGGCAGGAAAGCCGAACAGCATGAGGGAAGAGAAAGGAGACACAGCGCCAAGAGGGAAATGCTCCTGGAGTGGGGGTGCAGTGAGGGGGGCTCAGTGAGTCAAAGCCATTGCTGCCCAAGCCTCAGGACCTGAGTTTGATCCCAGGAACTCGAGCAAAAAGCCAGATGTGTGGGTGTGCATCTGCAGTCCCAACACTTGCATGGCAAGCTGGGAAGCCGAGACAGGAGATTCCCGAAGCTTGCAGGTCAGTTAGCCTGCAGTGTTCTCAGCAGCAGAAATGGGAGACCCCGCCTCAACAAAGTGGGGGGACTCACTCCTGAAGATATTCCTCTGACCTCCACATGTATACCAAGGCATGCACCTGCACACACACACACACACACACACACACGCGTGCACACACACACGATTAAAATTTTTTTAAAGGTTATGAACAGAACCAGACGTGACTTCACATTCCTCTAATCCCAGGACTCTAGAAGCTGAGGCAGAATTGCAGGTTCAAGCTCCAGCAGGGACTACATTGAAAAACTCTATAAAAAGCAAAACCAAATGTGTGTGTGTGTGTGTGTGTGTGTGTGTGTGTGTGTGCACGCACACACATGCATGTGTGTTTGGACTAACTGTGGTGACTGAAAGTATAAATATTTATATCACCAAAATCCCATTCTCAGAAGTTTCTCCTTGCCTCAGACTTCTATATTCCTTAAGGATTAAATACCACTGAAATTTATACATTATGAAGTAACTGGACACTCAAGCTAGCCAGGAATATACAAACCTTTCCTACCTGAGCTCTCCGTAGTCCCAAGTTATGGAAAGTCTTATCTGGGAGGGAGCTTGCTGGAAATACTGAACGCAAGAAAAACCAGTCAACACTGAAACTTCTATCCTTTATGTCTTTAGATCCTGTTGACCATAACTCTTGTGTACACAAGTGAAGGAGAGAAGACACATTCAACTTAGGGTGCTGTGTGAAACATTGGACAGGTGAGGCACCTAGCTGACTGACCCATATAACTTCCCTTGAAAAATCAAATAAAAGGTTTTTGGGTCTGGATTGATGTCTTAGTGGTTAAGAGCATGTACTGCTCCTGTAGAGGAGCTGAGCTCAGTTCCTAAAACCTACATCAGGAAGGTCACAACAACCTGTAACTCAAGCTCCAAAGAATCTAACATCGTCTTCTGGAACCTTCTCAGGTACCACATGCTGGTGCACAGACACACATATACACATAATTTTAATAACTAAAAGTAAATGTTTTTTAAGAAAGATTTTTCCACGAGAAAAGAGAAGCATTGTCTTTGAAGGGAGAAGTCTGCCATCTTCCAAACGCTGGCATGTTATTAATAAAGCTCGCTTGCCTGCCCTGTCTTTTTCTTTTGCTTGTTTGCTTATTCCTTTCTCCCTCCAACAGTGTTATTCTTTCTCTCCCCTCACTGACTCGGTTAAATTGTATTGACATGAATCTTGTGTGGTTATCCTAGTGGTTTCCTTGGCTTCAAATTATTAAGCTTGTTCTTGGCTTATCACGGATAAATCTTAAAAATGGTATCAGTTGTGTGTTTTTCAGGCATCATGTGAATGACCCAACTCAGTCTATCCTTGTACCAGACCCACCCCCGACCATTGATAAATAGCACCTCTCAGGGATCAAGGTGATATAAGTCAGCCTTCCAATTCTATGTCCTGTTGAAGTAAATTTCCTTCATATCTTCATTAGTTTTTATTGTCAACTTAACATAACCTAGAGTCATAACCCTAGAGGGTCCCTGGTTGAAGAGTTGAAGAGTTGCTTCCATCAAATTGGGCTGTGGTCATGCCTGTGAAAGACTGTCTTGATTAATGATTAATGTGAGAGGGCCAAGCTCACCATGGGTGGTTTCATCCCTAGGCAGGTGAGTCTTGGCTATATAAGAAAACTAGCAGACAGCAAGCCAGGAAGTAGCATTTGGCCAAGGTTCTTATTTCAAAGTTCCTGCTCTGACTTCCCCTGATAGGTTGGGACATGGGAGTTGTAAGATGAAATAAACCCTTTCTTTCCCCAAGTTGCTTTGGGTCCTCTTGTTTGTCACAGAAAGAGAAAGCAAACTAGAGCACCGTGTTTTCAAAAACCTCTTGGCAGTGTTTATACACACATCTTCCTCTCCTTCAGACCTGGCAGTGTTATGTTAGTTGGTTCTGCTGTGCCATGTCTCCACGAGAATACAGAATTCACATCCTTTTGAATTCCATAACACAGTACACCAAAGAGACTGCTTTTAGCAACTTTTACTGAATTTTTTCCAGTTAAAAGGATGGTATATCACACAGCAACCGATAAGCACACAAAAACTGAATTAAGCTCTTAGTTGGTGAAACCCAGTTTTTTTCTTTTTCTTTGCCTAATATATCAAAAGTTTCCGTTCTAAATAAATCTTCAGCCATGAATTTTGCTTTTCAAACTCTACTTTGCTCATTTGTTTTGCCCTTCGATTACATTGTAGTCAGGGATTCTGACCACAGGAAAAAGAAATGTTCCTTGGTGAAATCTTTTTTGTCCAGGACACTGGCAGGCAGGGGATGAAGGGTGTTCATTCCAAAAGCACAGATGCAAGGAAAATGGTTCTAGGTCATCCACCATTTCACAGGTACCCAGAACAGCTGGAATCACTCATGGTCAGTGATAGGGAGAGAGAGGCAGGCAAGAGACAATCGTGTAGCTACTTGGCATTTCAAGAAGATGCGCAGTTTTGAAGACAGCAATTAATTAGGAAAGATTATTGAAAGATTTCATTTTGATTATGTTAAATTCATAGTGGTGAATTTGAACCATAGAGTTCATTTCACCAGTGAGCCTCAAGGCCCTCTCATAGCACAGCAAGGCTTCATTCACTTCCCCTTTCAGTTTGTGGACCAACCCAAGCAGGCTGGTGCTTTCCACAACACGAACATTCTGATGAACATGTCTTTCAGCCAATTTCTCTAAAGCTTTGAGAAGCTTTCCCCTGGCCTAGGACATTTCTCCCATTCCTAGACCTTTTAAATAATGGGGATTGCTGCGTCTTCTGATTTCTGACCAAATTGTTGGAAACGGCCATAACAGAAACGAATCTCTTGCCTTATGTGACCATCAATGTACTTCACGTTCAGTGCTTTCTGAAAGTTTTCCTTTGCTTCTTGGTATTGGCCAATTTCTGCCTGCATCTCAGCCAGGCAAACATAAGCCAGCTCAAAGGTGGGCTGTAGTCTTAAAGCCTTGGTTGAAATTCACATATGCCGTTTCGCACTACTTTCTCGACTGCAGCCTGCCTTCTACGCCGCCCTGTTTGCAGCGGTCTTCATTTGCATCATTTGTTTCCTGTAGCAAAGCCCTTTCTCAAATTCTTCCTGTTTGTGAGGCTGCTTGTCTGAAGTAGTTTCGATCTGGATCATTTGTTTCTTGTAGCAAAGCCCTATTTGGTAATGCAGGT
>NW_008332515.1:198597-203481 GCF_000622305.1 Nannospalax galili
AGCCTTCGCAATGCAGGCCATGGCTGCCTTATAATTGTGTCCTCCACACTTCACCACGGCCCATCCTTCCTCACAGTCTGTCTCTGGACACTCCATCCTGTAGCGGAAGGGACTTCCCAGCTCCTTGCATGTGTTCTCCACCTTGTCCAGGTAGGTCTGGGCTTCTTCTGACCTGCCCATGTGGAAATGCACCCAGGCATAGTTGCCCCAGGTCACCAGGCTTCTCTTGTCCCTCTGGTCAGCTCGTTCTCCCTGGATCAAACTTTTGGCTCTTTTTTAAGCTCTGTAGAGCTTCCTCATCCTGGCTTTTCAGATGTTTCACGTAGGCCATGAGGTTGTGAATCCCCACATTGTTCTTGGTGTCTAGAAACTCGATTTCCTCCAGGATTCTGCTTTCCAAATCTGGTAGGTCAGTGTCCTCAAATATTAGCTTCCATGTGAAGAGACATCTCAGCTGAAGCAGATGCTCCTTGACCTGGTGGTAGTCAGCATTGTCCCTGTGAGAGGGAAGTGGGTTTTTTGTTATGTGAGAAATTTTTAGAAAACAACACCAAATAAAATATTATTTACAACGTTAATGTTTATTTTTTGAAAATGTCAAAAAAAATGACTCCAGCCAGCAAAACTTGATGAACCTCAAGGTAGGAACCTCGATGGTACCTCATATCCAGGACCAGCTCCTGCTATAGAGGAAGTCTGTCTTCTTTCTTTTTCTTAACTTCCCTAATATAAATCTATAATAAAAATTCTTTCTGAAATTCACCCTTCTATGGTCTACAAACCTCAGTCTTTGAATTCATAACATAACCACCTGGAGATCAGTGAGTTTTGTGTGACTGTGAGCTTCAGTATCCTAACTCCTGAGTTAAAGCCCAGCTGAGGGTAGAAAGCTTCTGTCCAATTTCAAGATCTCTTTCCCCTCACTCCCATTTCATTTATGTAAGAGGCGCTAGTTAGAAATGCAGAAATTCAGTAAATGCTGTTGACTTCATGACCATAGGGTACATGAACTATGAAAGGGAGACCACAAAATGAAATAATCTTTGGCATATTTTGTGTTTTCAGTATGTTCTTGGAGAAAGTATAGATTCACTGAAAGCTGCCAGAGCCCATCTGTCTCCACCCAGTTTCTTTCAATGACTGCAACATATAACTAAAGAACAATAACAAATTAGAAAATTAACATAGGCACAACAGTGTGTAGAGCTGTCATTCCACTTTCCCAAATTATCAAACCTCTAGAACTGCCATGTACAAAAAACGGAACTCCATCATGACCAACTCCATTCTGTGCTACCCCTAACAGATACATCTGTGGTCTCAACACTTGGGCATTTACAGACCTTGAAACTGTGAACTTTTTTCCATCATTGCAATTTGTCATTTCAAGAATATAATGTAAATAAAAATGTCACACAGAAGTTATTAAAGAAATGGAAATTAATATAACAGCATTAGTAGCATAAAAGAGAAAGATACATTTTCATCACTTGGTGCAGAAAAATCAGTGTCAAAGTGATGCTAAAACTATAAAACTTCATTGAAAGAAATTAAAGATAAAAATAGGTGGAATATTAACCCATATTCATGAGTCGTCATGTGAAATAACATTAAAGTTCCATTAATCAAAATCTGTTTCCTTAGAGTGAAAGGAATGAAATCTGTTTCTAGGTGGAGACATGGCTTTGTCTATTCCTCAGAGTTAATTTACTCATGAACTTATAGAGACTGTAGTTGCCTGGACACGACCTGCATAAGATCTAGGCAGTCACTATTTTAGCATGCAGTGGGAAGGGGTTCATGAGCTCCCACCCCCAACTGGGGAGCTATGGACAGCTGATGGCTTCTTGGGGGTGTGCTGGATAGCTTTAGTGTCAACTTGACGCACCTGGGTTGAGGGAGCCTCAATTGGGAAATTGCCTTCATTGGATTGGCCTGTGGCCATGTCCATGGTGCACCTTCTTGATTGTTGAGTGATGTGGGAGGGCCCAGCCCACTGTGGGTGATGCCACCCCTGGGCAGGTGGGCCTGTGTTGCATAAGAAAGCAGGCTGAGCAGGGGCCAGGGAGCAAACCAGTAAGCAGCATTCCTCCTTGGCCTGTGCTCCAGCTCCTGCCTCCAGGTTTCTGCCCTGAGTTCCTACCTCGGGCTCCCCGATGAACTGTGACCTGGGAGATGTAAGCCTAATAAACCCTTTCCTCCCTGATTTGGTATTGGTCAGAGTATTTTGTCATGGTAATGGAGAAACAAACTACAACAGGGAGGGAGAGCCAATTCTCTTTAATGGTATGGCTCTTTATAGGTTGACCATGCTCTAGTGGGTGGCCCCACACTAGAAGTATATGGGCAGCACAAATTTGACTCAATGGGTTTTCAAAAAAGAAAGAGCACATGGAGGTGGGGGATATAGGAGGTGTGGTTGGATCTGGGCGGAATTAAGAGGAGGGCTGGAGATGAATGTAATCCAAATACATTGAAAGAAATTCTCAAGAAATTCTCTGAGTTACTAAAAAATATTTTAAAAGGAAAAAAAAAGTCAACGAAGTTAGGCAGAGCAACAACATGGCTATGGGACCATCTCTCAAGAAGCAGGGACCACCTCTAGGAGGGAGGTTCAAATTAAGCCATAATAAAGGGATAAGCAAAATAATTAACCCTTTAATGAGATGATGTCCTCCCCACCCCTGAATTCCTGCCCCCTAGAGCATGCCCTATGAACTGTCATGATGCTTGCCTGGGTCTGCCCCACTTTTAGAGTCTGGACTCTGAAAAGTATCTTTCTTTTTTCTTTTTTTCTTCTGTCTTTTTCTTTTGGATGCTGGCGAGGGCTTAAGTATGCCCTTTCAGACATGTGGTCGCTTGTCCACCATGTGTCTGCCCTTCATGCTGGTTTAATTTAAAGATCACACCTTTTTTTTACCTTCTCTTCTCAACTCTCCTCCCCTGAGTAGGTGCTGAGATTTATATCTTGCCTGAACTGGTGTGGCAGACAAACAGTGCAGGGGGCCACCCCACAATGTGACTCGGTTCTGACCCATGGAAACTGCCACGAAGTACCTGGATTGGGGAGTGGGGATGTGGATGAGGCAAGCAACAAGAGAAATGGAGACAAGACAGGGCTCTGATCAAGTCTCGTTTATTGAAGCACAAGCATGAGTTTAAATAGAGAATGACAACAAAGGAGCAAAGACTGCAAATAATTACATCAGTCAGAACACAGGGGTCCTGACGTACTCTAAGGGAGGAATCTACTGATACTGGAGAACAGGGCTATTCACCAGAAAGGAGAACAAGGCCATGGGCCAAGGTTGTGGGCCAAGGTTTTTAGCCCCGGCTGTGAGCCAAGGTTTTGGGCCAAGGTTAGTTGGCTCCAGCTGAGAGCCAAGGTTGTGGCCTGAATGGAGAGGTCACCAACTCAGGTCTGCCAGCAGCCCTGAGAAATGGTTGAGCCTCAGGCTCCCAACAGGTCCCCCTTTTTACTTTATAGAGTTTAGGGATCACAGGTTGCTATACCCTTAGGGAACTGTGCCTGTCTTAGGTTGGAGTATCCTTCCCCAAGGGCTTACCCATCATTGGATAAGGTAGTAGCATTAGACTACCCTCCTGTCTTAGGTTGCCATCAAAGGGGGATTCTCACGTACCCGTCATTGACTGTCCAGTTCATCTCTCAAGGGGGATGGCTAGTAGCGCCACCGTAGCAACGTGTCCCAATCTGCTCTTTTCTAAACTCTTGCTCCAAGAGATCAAGGCGATGGTAATAAGCCTGTATGGGTTTAGCCAAATGGATCTCCTCCATCCGATGTTCAATAAAAACTAACAGCCTTTTAACTAAAAATGGCCCAAGTGTAAGAAGAAGCAGGATAATAATTACAGATGTCATAGAAGGAATCCAAGAAAGAAAAGGAGAATCCAGCCATCTAGAAGGGCTCTGATAGAAATTATGCAGCTTGTAGCTGATGGTCTTCAGGGTCTGTATATTCTGTTCCACCAATCCCGATTCATTGACGTAGAAACAGCATTCTTCCTGTAGGAAAAGACAAGTACCCCCCTTCTCCGCAGTAATAAGATCAAGGGCTCTACGATTTTGAAGGGCAACTTGAGCCAAAGAAGTTAATTGGCATTGCAAGGATGCAAGGCTACTGGCTGTAGAATCTATAACTTGCTGTAATTGGGAATTAAATTCTTTCTCAGTATAAAGAGTATGTCCCAAAGCTCCTGCGGAAAGACTAGCAGAAACAGTAAGTCCCCTCAGAAAAGCTGGCAGAAACAGTAAATCCTATCCTGATTGCAAAAGGGATGAACACTCCTCTCTTAATGCATGGGCGGAGTAGCCAGGCGAACTCCTCTGGTGAATACATGTTTAGTTGGGGTACAATAGTAATTAATACACAGGGTCCTGGAGAGGAAATAGTGATCTGTTGATACAGGGATTCATTGCACCAGAAAGACGTAAGAGGGGGAGCATAAAGAGGTAAACTGACAGAGCGATTACTGTGACATATGAAGGAGGGGGAGATGTAGATAGCAGTGATATAGCAAAGGGAAATATTTTGCGCAGGATTACAAAGCAATGGGATTGACGACATGGGGGGAGAAGATATAGTGCCAGTGGCAACGATGCTGAGTGCAGAGGAATTATTAACAGGGACAGTGGCCAACAGGGGCTGAACCAAGGAAGCACATAACAAACACGATGAAGCATTGATATTAGAAAGATTCATCATCTGTAGAGCAAAATTTAAATAATTGGGCTAAAGAGCAAGATTAAGGGTAGAGTTTGACTGTATGGCAGACTGAAGCTTAGTCTCACTCATGATAATAACCTGTCTTACTTGTTTATCAATGGTAGCAGGGACTAGCTGGTGGGAAATAGATAAAGACCCC
>NW_008332515.1:205847-207303 GCF_000622305.1 Nannospalax galili
ACATAATGGATTATATACATGGATGGCCAAATATTTCTAGTATTTTGAAGAGCTGCGGCTACAAACTTCTGACAAAGGGTAGGGCTATTGGCCATTCCTTGAGGCAAAACCTTCCACTGGTATCTCTTCATAGGCTCTCTAAAATTAATAGAAGGAAGGCTAAAGGCAAAGCATTTGCGATCCTCAGGATATAAGGGTATGGTGAAAAAACAATCCTTAAGATCTACTATTATCTTAAAATATCCTCGTGTTATAGCAACTGGCGAAGGCAAACCTGGCTGTAAAGTTCCCATGAGGACCATGGTAGCATTGACTGCTCTTAAGTCTTGCAATAGTCTCCATTTTCCTGACTTCATTTTAATAACAAATATGGGTGTATTCCATGGAGAACAAGTCTCCTCAATGCCCCCTGCCTCAAGTTGTTCCTGCACCAAATGAGTGGCTGCTGCCAACTTCTCTGCTGTAAGCAGCCATTGAGCTACCCAAACTGGATCATCTGATCTCCAGGTTATACGATCCACACAGTTTGAGGGTGAAGGATTGTCAAAGGCCGCCATCATAAATTTCCCAAGCCTCGCTTATCATTTTGGCCTTGGATTGGTATTGGAAATAATCCTCCATCCTCTCTTTTTCCTAATCCCCTGCCAGGGTTATAGCCCTGAGCAAGCATCTGTGCAGTAACAACATCATTCGGACTACACATCACAATTCCCATTTGTGAAAGCAGATCTCTTCCCCATAAGTTTACTGGTAAATAAGGAACCACAAAAGGCCTAATCAAACCAGAATTATTCATAGAATCTTTCCAAGTGAGAAATTTTGAACTCTGTTTTGGGTTATGGCTCTGTCCTATACCTTTTAAATTAGTCAAAGTCTCAACTGTGGGCCAGGCTACAGGCCAGGCCTCAGCAGAAATAATAGTAACATCAGCTCCAGTATAGATGAGACCATCTAATTTTTTTCTATTAAGCCATAAAGTCAATGTAGGTTTTTTGTGAGTGTAGGTTTTTTTTATGAGTAATGGCCTGAACCCAATAAGCATCAGATGAACCAAAATTTTTATTTCCCCTGTTTTTCCTTGAACAAAATGATGGGATTTAACTAAAGGTATTAAAATTATTTGAACAAAATGATCCCCCTTTGGAATGGTGACTATATTGCCAACAGCTCGGGCTAAGATTCTCATCTCCCCAGTATAGTCTGCATCAATTATCCCAGGTATAACAGATAGGCCTTTTAGGGTGGTGCTACCTCTCCCTAGTATCAGCCCGCAAGTATTGTTGGGGAGTGGTCCATAAATTACAGTCCCTATGGTCTGAATTCCCATCTCTGGAGTCAATACTGTCTGGGAGGAGGAACTGAGGTTCAGTCCTGCGCTCCCTGGGGTTGCTCTGCTGAGGTCTGAAATGGATTGTTGCTGCTGGTGGGAACGAAAATGACTGCCCCAAAAGCTTGT
>NW_008332515.1:208505-209413 GCF_000622305.1 Nannospalax galili
TTGCCATGACAGTTGGAGCAGGCGGTACACTATAAGAAGGGGGGGCACCCTTGCCTCTTGTGGCCGTTTGGTGGTCCATCCTCAGTTTTACAAATCAACCCCTCCCTCACAGCCTCTGTGCCATCCGTTTCTAAGGTTGGACAGGCAGTTTCTGTTAAAAGAGCTTCTGGTAAAAGAGGATAAATACGAATATGTTCTTTTTTAAACTTTTGGGCATCCTCTTGATCTCCCTTCCCTATAACTGACTCTGAGGTCTCCTTCTTTAAGATTTTAGAAGAACTCTAATCTTCACTATCAAGAGAAATTAAGTCAGGAGGCTCCGGAGGCTCATCCTTAGGAGTCTCTCTCAACTCTGACTTAGAACTATATCTAAAAATCTCTTCAGCCCGGGCAATCGCTGCCACTACTGGTTCATGTTCATCTCTCCTATCTATTAATTCTTTTATTAAATTCCAATAAGAAAAAGCAGTAACCAGGACCTTTCCCAGTTCAAACACTGTATAAAAATCTTGTAATGCATCTCTCACTTTTCTCCATCTTTTTATATCTATAATCCCCTCGTGGGGAAACCATGGACAAATGTCCTTTACAAAATCAAAGAAATGAAATAAATCCTCAGTTTTAACCTTAACTCCTCTTGCCTGCAGAGCTTCTCTTAACTGTATCACATAAATCTGATGCTGACTTAATTCTTGCCCCATGATTTACATGACCAACTTACCTTCGGCTCAGTCGCAGCAGGCTCCCGCGACGTCTCCGAATTATTTGAGTGGGTGCGCATCCCTTTTTCCTTCGTCATCTCCCTCACTTTGTCCGCAGTATCCAGGCCCCATGTTGGGCGCCACTCTGCGGGAGGTCACCCCACAATGTGACTCGGTTCTGACCCATGGAAACTGCCACGAAGTACC
>NW_008332516.1:0-1582 GCF_000622305.1 Nannospalax galili
ACCAAACAAGTAAATGTTGTGACTCCTTTATGTAGTCACCAACTCCTTCATTAGCCAGAAAAAATGTTAAAAGATTTATATCCCCACCTTACTAAGGATCAAGCTAAAATTATAGTTAAACAATGTTCTCAGTGTGCTCCACTTCTTCCCTTAGGTCCCATGACTGGAGTCAATCCTCGTGGCCTACGGCCTAATATAACCTGGCAAACTGATATAACTCATATAACTGAATTTGGAAAACTTAAATATGTCCACTGTACAGCAGATACTTATTCCTTGGCTTTAAATGCCACAGCTCATACAGGAGAAAAATCAAAAGATGTAATTAAACATCTTATTCAAACATTTTCAATTTTAGGAATACCTCATCAAATAAAAACAGATAATGGGCCCTCCTATACTAGTAAAATTTTTCAACATTTCTGCCAAACTTGGGGTATTTCACATACCACTGGCATTCCTTACAACCCCACAGGACAAGCAATAATAGAGAGACAACACAAATGCCTCAAAGATCAAATAACTAAAATAAAAACCAGGGAATCACCTATACCTGGGATAACAGTACAGAATCCTCATTTCTTATTACACAGGTCTCTACTAACTTTAAATTTTTTCACACTAAATGATCAAGGAATTTCTCCAATGGCCAAGCACTGGCAGGGACTGACTGTCCCACAGCGCCTGCCACAAGTACTTTGGAGGGACCCTGAGTCCGGACTGTGGAGCAAAACTCCAGCACCTCTACTACCAATGGGACGAGAATATGCTTGTGTCTTTCCAGAAAATAAATTCTCCCCCGGATGGGTGCCACTCAGATATGTCAGACCACTCAACCAAAGCCTCCACAACAAAGATGGCTGCACTGACCCTGGGGAAGTGGAAAAGGAGACCCCACCAGAAGAAGATACAGCCTCCTGTGACCTGGGGAATGATTAAGAACCTGATAAACTATGCCCAGGAGTTGGGACAACGCCAGGGCTAAGATATCTCTAAACCTGAAGTTCTTCTTGTCTGTGTTCTTACTATACTGACTGTGAATAGCGTAAAAGCTGAAATGTGTGTCATCAATACGAATGTTAATGGTGTACCTGTTTTAGGATCAAGATTAGTACTCGAGTGTATTACACAAAACTGTACATGGCCACCTGGACCCGTCATATGGAAAAAGGATGGACAGAGGATATACAGCCAAATAGATGGAGGATTTTTACTTTGGAAAAATGCTAGTGACCAGAGCCTAAAAAAAACCAGCATGATTTCAGTATTTTTAAAGAGACACTGACCTTAGAAGATACTGGAAGTTATAGCTGTGTAAAAAACCAAAAAAGACCTTTTAAAGATATTGAATTAGTTAGATCAACCACATCTTTGCAGCTAACCAGCCTGTTCATATCTAATGATTTAAATGAAAATTTATGGGTTCGTCTTGCAAAAAAGGGTTATAATAAACAGAGTTTCTGTATACAAGGAGACCCTTCTATAGAGGATTGTGGATTGTTACTAATGGGAATGGGGGTACATATAGATCTTTATAAACAGATAACTAGGAAGCAATAACAAGAGACACAACAGAAACTAC
>NW_008332516.1:3288-3591 GCF_000622305.1 Nannospalax galili
ATAATTGGAGCAAAATAAAGGCACATGGGGCGATAGTATTGTTACATTGGAGCATTGTGATGTCACATTGGAACATAAGAAGTCCTATTGTAACATTGCGATGGCTTACTGGAGCAATATAAGAGCACAAAGGGCGATAATTTTGGCACATTGGAGAACTTGGATGGCACACTGGAGCACTGTGTTATCACAATGGAATACTGTAACTTCATATTTTAACATTGGGATGGCAACATAGAGCATTGTGATGGAACATGGGGAGATAGTGTTTGCACATTGGAGCATTGTGATGTCACATTGGAG
>NW_008332517.1:0-264 GCF_000622305.1 Nannospalax galili
AGGCTGGAAATCAGTCTTCAATCTCTTTGATCCTTAAACCCAGGAGCAGGACATGGGACCCTGTAAGCATAGTGATGAGAAATCACTGATAGAAAAATGAGCAGAGGAAATGATATTCAGTGTTTGAGAATTGGACATTTCAAACAACGTAGGAGCATCACCTTCTATTCTCCTCCTCCCAGGGATGAAGGTCAGAGTTCAGTGACTTCATATAAGGGTAACAGCTATGGTAATGAAAGGCCTCAGACAGGACAGCAGAGGGAG
>NW_008332518.1:0-479 GCF_000622305.1 Nannospalax galili
CATATTGGAGCAATATAATGGTACTTGGGGAAATAGTTTTGGCATATGGGAACATTGTGATGTCATATTAAGGCAATGTGAAGTCAAAATTGAACATTTTGAAGTCATATTGTAACACTCTGAATGGCAAATTGGAATATTGTGATAACATATTGGAGCATAGTGATATCACACTGGAGCATTGTGATGTCACACTGGATAATTGTGATGTCACAATGCAACATTGAGATGGAGAGTGGAGCAATATAAAGGCACATGGGACGATAGCGTTGGCACACTGGAGAATTGTGATGTCACATTGGAACATTGTGAAGTCAAATTGTAACATTGTCGTGACACATTGGAGCATTATAATGTCACTCGTGACATTAGTGTTGGAACTATGGAGGACTGTGATGTCACAGTTGAGCATTTTGATTTCACATTGAAGCATTGTGATGACACAATCGAACATTGCAAAATCATAATGTAACACTTTG
>NW_008332519.1:0-330 GCF_000622305.1 Nannospalax galili
AGGTAAGTGCACCTGTGTCGTGCAAAGCCCAAGGAGGACAGAATAAGCTGTCTGATCTCCCAGAACTGGGGTTACAGACAGTTGTTAGCTGCCTTGTGGGTGCTGGAATTCGAACCTGGGTCTTCTGCAAGAACAGCCAGTGTTCTTAACCACTGAGCCATCTCTCCAGACCCAGGAAAAAATGTTTTAATTAATGTTTTTTTGCTTTAAAAAAAAACCAAAAACAAAAAAACAGAGGCTGGAGAGATGGCTCTATGGTTCAGAGTGCTTACTACTCTTGCAGAGAACCTGAGTTCAGTTCCCATCACCCACATGGGGCAGCTCACAGCC
>NW_008332520.1:0-302 GCF_000622305.1 Nannospalax galili
AAGCAGCTTAAGCATATTGTTAGAACCTGCTCTTCTTGTGCATCATTAATATAAACTCCAGCTACACAACAAATGCGTGTCAACCCTCGAGGACTAAGATCTAATGCCCTTTGGCAAATTGATGTAACTCATGTCCCTCAATTTGGCAGACAGAATTCTGTATTTGTAACTATAGACACCTACTTTCACTTTCTCTGGGCCACTGCCCAAACTGGTGAGAGTTCGAGAAAGCTGATAAATCATATGCTTTTATTCTTTGCCATTATGGGCCTCCCTGCACAACTAAAGACAGACAATGGCCC
>NW_008332521.1:0-1341 GCF_000622305.1 Nannospalax galili
GGACTGTGGTGTTTTTAAGGTTGTAGTGTCTTGTGATATTAATGTTAACATTATATCTTGGGGATAAGAATTGTAAAGGTTATGTTTTAATAGTGATGTGTTCATATGTCAAGTTGACAAGGGGTCAGTTGTGCTGGGTAGCTTTAGTGGATAGCCTTCGCAAAAGACTCATGATGGAGACTCTGCTTTGGATGGTTTATTTCTATTGTTAACTTTATTGGATTACAGAATTCCTGGTGTGCTGGATAGCTTTAGTGTCAACTTGACACACCTGGGTTGAGGGAGCCTCAATCGGGGAATTGCCTCTATTGGACTGGCCTGTGGCCATGTCTGAAGGGCATCTTCTTGATGAGTGATGTGGGATGGCCCAGCCCACTGTGGGTGGTGCCACCCCTGGGCAGGTGGGCCTGTGTTGCATAAGAAAGCAGGCTGAGCAGGGGCCAGGAGAGCAAGCCAGTAAGCAGCATTCCTCCATGGCCTGTGCTCCAGCTCCTGCCTCCAGGTTCCTGCCCTGAGTTCCTACCTTGGGCTCCTGGATGAACTGCAACCTGAGAGATGTAAGCTGAATAAACCGTTTCGTCTCCAAGTTGGTAATGGTCAGAGTATTTTGTCACGGCAAAGAAGGACCAACTAGGACACCTGCGAAACTAATAAATCGCACCTCTGGGTGTGCCTGTAAGGGTGTTTCCAGAGACATTAGATCATGAAGGCTCTGACCTAAATAAAGAATGTGCTGATCCCTTGATGAATTCGCAGTGTGACGGCATTATGGGGTGGCAAGAGGTAGATGGTGGGGCCTAGATGGAGGACATAGGTCACTGGGGATGTGTCATTGGGGGCTGTATCTTGGCTTGACATCTTGGATTCTATCTCTCTGCTTCCTGTCAGTGGTGAGGTAAGGTACCACATGCTCTGTTGCCACTGCCTGCTCCTGAGCCCTTTGGGAGTGGGGGTAAGAAGGCACAGAGTCAATGTCACAGACTCTGGGAGTCGGGCAAGTGGCAAAACAGACTCGTTTATTGCAGATATTGGGCATGCCTATATACTCCCTCCCGGTGTCCCACTGGTCCCTCGGCTGCTCTGTGCTGCGCTGTCTGTCTCTTTCTCAGTGGTCTCTCTCATCACGTGTTCTTGCATCAGCTGTTTCTCCCCGGTCAGGCAGATTTCAGGTTGGCTTAAGGGGAAGTAGCTGTTGCACATGTGCCATAGCATGTTTACCAGGCCTGTCAGCACTTCCTCCTACATATCCAACTCTTTTATTTATTTATATGCATCACTCCCATGGGACCCGGGGTGCTTGGCCCCAACCTTGTTGACCCCACCTCAGAGACCCTCCAGCAT
>NW_008332522.1:0-251 GCF_000622305.1 Nannospalax galili
CAAAGTATTCCCAGTGTTAAATGACCACAGATGCTAACCCAGATTACTATAACCAGCCAAAATGTCTATTATAGTAAAAGGGGAAAGAATAATCTTCCATGACATAAATAGGCTGAAGGAATTCATGTCCACAAAACCAGCCATTCAAAGAATTCTGGAAGCAATACACAGAGCTGAAAAAAGGAATAAATATGCCCAACGGATTGCAGAAAGAATTCCAATGAAGGTATAACTGTGGAAAGGTACAGCTA
>NW_008332523.1:0-760 GCF_000622305.1 Nannospalax galili
GGAGCCTGGGAGTGCTCCTCTTCGTTATGGTCTCCGGAAAATTCCCATTCGAAGATCCTTATGATGCAGAAGCACGACGGAAGATCCGGGCTGCCGACTTCACCATTCCCAGTCACGTCTCCCTTGACATTTCCGATGTCATCGCTGAACTGCTGGACACACACCCTGGCAGAAGGCCCACTGTCGACCAAATCGTGGAGCGTCCGATGGTCAGGGATGGCGAGGCATGTTCACCAGCAAGTTCCAGACAGACTCTGGAAGGCCCATCCGGCCCAAGCATTGTCAGGGCCATGAAGATCATGGGGTATGAACCTGAGGAAATCAGCCAGTCTCTGAAATACCAGAAATACGACCATGTCATGGCAACATACATGATTCTGCAGCACCAGGCACCCTGGGGAGACTGGCATGACCACCAAGGAAAGAAAGTTCTGGCAGGCAGGTGTTTCTGTCACCCTGGCAGATCCTCACGTATTCCCTGTGCCCGAAAGAGAGCTTCTGAGCCTGTTTTACCCACCTTCGACACCCCACCTGCGCCCCAGGAGGAGGAGGAGGATGAAAAGATCTCCAAACAGGGTGGCAGAAGGCATAGCATGCCTGCCATCCTGTGCTGTCAACACAAGACGCCCCACCTCCAATATACCTATGTAATCAGGATTCTGATGTGGACAGTTCCCTTCTCAGCAGCAGTCTAGACATTCGTGACAACTATTCCAACATGGTGTGCTATGGCAGCTCTATGGCTGTAGACGAGGTGGAG
>NW_008332524.1:0-227 GCF_000622305.1 Nannospalax galili
CACCTGTAGCTCCAGTTCCAGGGACTCAGATGCACTCTTCTGACCTCCATGTGCTCCTGCATGTATATGGTACACATACATACACTCAGGCACACACACACACACACACACACACACACACACACGCACATGCACATGCACATGCACACACACACACTCTAAATCCTTGAAAAAAGAAAATAAATATATGTAATAAAAATTTTGAAAGAAAGACAACCTCTTCTGAT
>NW_008332525.1:0-289 GCF_000622305.1 Nannospalax galili
TTATTTCATGTGTATGAGTGTATTGCCTGCATGTATGTGAGTGCACCCATGCCGTTCAGTGCCATGGAGGTCAGAGGAGGGCTTCTCATTCCCCTGGAACTGGAGTTAAGGACGGTTCGTAGCTGCCATGTGGGTTCTGGGACTCAAACCCCGGTCCTTTGCAAGAGTAGTCAGTGCTCTTAACCACTGAGCCATCTCTCCAGCCCCGCAGACTGTTTTTTAGTTCTCCGCCTACCTAGGGTTCTGCCACCTCCTCCAGCAGAGCTTGTCTTTGTGGTCATTTCTGTCC
>NW_008332526.1:0-541 GCF_000622305.1 Nannospalax galili
ACAATGGTGTTAGGTGGTCCCAGGCCTGCAGGGCACATAAGTGAATCTGCTTTATACAGCCAGCATGGATTGTAGCTTGCTGAATTTCTGTGGAGAAATTGCCCTGACCAAAAAGCTGGTCATAATTCCAATCTATAAATCCAGGTGGTGGATCCTGTCCTGGTTGGGGTCTTAGATGTTGATTACGAGTTTCATTTCTTTTAGCTTGTTTTAGGCATTCATCTCTAAATAAGTCTTCCCATTGTACAAATAATGGACTGGGGAGGGTAGATCTACAAATGTCTCTCCAATCTTGGGGAAGCAGGTTAGTATTAAATGTTTGTAATATAGATTTAGTCCAAGGAGCATGAATGACATCCTCTCTTACAGCCTGACGCAATTCTTTAAGTTCAGCAGCTGGGAGTGGGTACCAGGCTAGGGGACGCTGTCTGGTTATTTGCAAATTAACAAGGAAAGCCTCTATCGGTGGGTTTTGGGGGTCCTGAGACTGTTGAGGCTGGAAATTTTGAGCCTGGCAGCTTTCACTGTCTCTAAGGTTACA
>NW_008332527.1:0-550 GCF_000622305.1 Nannospalax galili
GTGGTGAGCTGGGGTCTTTTTAAGGGGGAGGCAGATGTATTTTTTTTTTAAGTTGGTGAGGGTGGGGAGCAAGACTGTTAAAACCTGCCCTCTTCAGAGATCAAAGGGGAAGCCTGCTGTGTTGGCCAAACAGTGGAGAAAAGTCTGCTTCTCTTGACTTCAAAGACCAAGGTGCTTATCAGCTTGGTTCCCTTTTCTCAGAAGTCCTTGAGACCCTGTTGATGAGGGGACGGGGCTATCTGAACCTTAACAGGAAGATCAAGAGTTCAAGGTCATCCTTGGCTAAATAGTAAATTAGAGGTCCCGCTTGGGCTACATTAGACCCAATCTCATTTTCTTTTAGTGTAGAAAACAGAACCTGGGGCTGGAGAGATGGCTCAGCAGTTAAGAACACTGACTGTTCTTGCAGAAGACCACGTTCAAATCCCAGCACTCACATGGCATCTAACAACCGTTCCTCTGTAACTCCAATTCCAGGGGATCCGACAGCCTTTTCTGCCCTCCACCGGCATTGCACGACACGGGTGCACTTACCTACATGCAGGCATAA
>NW_008332528.1:0-673 GCF_000622305.1 Nannospalax galili
TATTAATATTTTAAGGATAAAATTCAATACCCTGAGGTAAAATTAATGTTTCAGTATTAGTCACAACAAAAATTTTTTTTTCTTAAATATTAATTTACTTAGAAAAACAAGGATTTTTAAATATGATTACCAAAAATTCAGAATTAGTTGCAGAATCTTCCTTGAAAGATAAAAAAATCAGAGGACTTCATCAACTGAAAAAAGAACCATCACATCAAACGCTCCATTTAACTGGAGAGTAAATACTGTACCCAGGTACTTCTAACCTACTCCCGTACTACAAAATTCGAGAAGAAGAACCTAAGAGTCTCATGTACCAACTCATCTAAGAGGTTATTCACGTGGACTTTAGAGATACTGGATGGGACTCATTTTAATTGATGATCTAGTACCCCCGAGTAACTGAAGTTAGCTCACTGTTTTGTTTCTTAAACTCCTTTATGCTTATCTATTTTTAATGGTTTCCCATATCTAATATTTCACTTAGTAAATGTTCTGAAATGTTAAAAATAATGCAAATTTTGGGTTAAGTTATAAATGCTTGCCTAGAACACCTACCTTACTCAGTTTTGATGTTTAAAAGATTAAGTATTTTCACTATGTAACAATAAATATGTATTTCGTATTTTCCAAATTATTCAGTATAATTTGGATAAAGAGTACAGTTTTCAAA
>NW_008332529.1:0-233 GCF_000622305.1 Nannospalax galili
CTTAGATACACAACCGAGATATGCTTTTCTAAAGCAAAGAGACTGACACTCTTGGGAATATTTTTTTTCATGCATCCTAGGAAACGTGTTATAACACAAACTGCTTCTGTTCATTCGAGTGTTTGAACACATTGCTAGATGGACTGTTCTTTCTACGTGAAGCAAGCACTTAGGTACACAAAGGAGACATGTTTTTCTAAAGCAAAGAGACTGAAAGTCATGACAATACTCTT
>NW_008332530.1:0-1003 GCF_000622305.1 Nannospalax galili
TTGTTATACATATACACTGGATATTGATCTAGTCAGTCATTAGCATATCCACATGTAAAATTTTGTCCTCTCGTATTGTGAGCATATCCAAACTGATATTTTCTAACAATTTTAATATACAAAATGCAACTTGGATTATTTTACTTACCTTGTTGTTGCATAGAACAGAAGAACTTAGTTAAGCCATGAAGCCATGACACTGTTTCTGTTATTTACCACACATCCTCCCTATTCACTGCAAACTCCTATTGTACCCTAACTATCATCTATCTCTTCTTTTTTTACTTCTCTTATGACAAATCATGTAGTGCTTGTGTTTCAACTTCCTTTACCTGATACAGTGTCCACCAGATCAATCCTGTTCTCAAGTATGAGAAGATTCAAATCTTTTCCATGGATTTTGATGTATTCTTCAGAAATATCACACTTCAGTAAATCTTTCATTTGTCAATGGACATTTTAGTAGAGTCCCTATTCTTCAAATACTGCTGCAATAATTAGTGAGTGTACATATCTCTAGCCCATACAGAATTCCCTTCCTTTGAGTATCTATTCAAGATTTGGTGGTAGGAGTCACAATTGGGAGAACACCTGAGGCTCACTTAGTATAGCCATGTCTACTTCCATCCATTGACCTACAAATGATTTGATTTCCTTTTCCTTTACCACAAAGTAGAATTCCAGTGTAAATGTAAGAAATGTACAGGATCCACTAATAGACTGAGGGACATTTAGATTGTGCAAATGAATTTCAAAGAGAATACAATAGAAAGATTTTTCTTGAATTCTAGTTTATTATATACTTACCTGAGACATTAAATGTTTCTCTTCTGATGACTTGGGAGGACTTTGATTGAAATTAAGGCTCTCAAATTCTTGAAATTTCACTGCCCATATTGAAGGAGGAGTCACTTTATAAAAATTGCATTTACAAGCCACTTTTCAGTCTCAAAAATACATTGTGACATTATTTCGAGTATATGTATTTTAATAGGAAAATTCA
>NW_008332531.1:0-427 GCF_000622305.1 Nannospalax galili
CCTGCCTCTGCCTCCTGAGTGCTGGATTAAAGGCGTGCGCCACCATGCCTGGCTAATTTTGGCCTTTTTAAAAAAAATACATATTTTATTATTTTGATTTTATGTGTATGAGTGTATTGCCTGCATGTGTGTGAGTGCACCCGTGGTGTGCAGTGCCAGCGGAGGTCAGAAGAGGGTGTCGGATTCCCTTGGAACTAGAGTTAAGGACGGTTCGTAGTCGCCATGTCGGTGCTGGGAATCGAACCCGTGTCCTCTGCAAGAGCAGTCGGTGTTCTTAACCGCTGAGCCATCACTCCAGCCCCTACTCCAGCCCCTATTTTGGTCTTTTTGAGACGGTCTCCTTGTAAACCCAGCTGGCCTGGAACTCACAGAGATCTTGCGTACCTCTGCCTCCCGAGTGTTGGGATCACAGGCGTGTGCCACCACA
>NW_008332532.1:0-638 GCF_000622305.1 Nannospalax galili
ATGTCGTGCAATGCCACAGAGGTCAGAAGAGGGCCTTGGATTCCTCTGGAAATGGACTTAAGGACGGTTTGTAGCCTCCAGGGAATCGAACCCAGGTCCTCTGCAAGAGCAGTCAGCACTGTTAACCACTGAGCCATCTCTCCAGCACCAGACTTTGTTTCTTAATCGATTCAACTGGCCTGTGTCTTTTGACTGGGGAGTTTAGTCCATTGATATTTAAAGTTATTTTTTAAAAAGCGTATATTGGTTAGTGTCATTTCATTTTGTTTGTGCTCTTAGGTTGTTTTTCCAAAATTATGCCTTCTTTTTTTGTTGTCATTTCATTTTTTCTTTTTCTGAACCTCTTGGGTATGGCCTTTCCTTTTTATTTTTCAAATCCTGAACTGTCCTTGTCATTTCCTTCATCTGTGCTTTTGTCTTTTCTTGAGCTTCTGTCAGGAGTGTATCCCTACCCTCTTTGTGTTCCTTGAATTGTTTGTGTGTTCCTTAAATTCTTTGAATTTATTATTGTTATTTTAAAATATATGTCTTGGGGTTCCTCTGAGTTGTTCTCATTGTATCATACATCTACAGCACTGGTGGGATTTGAGGGAACATACTATCTTAGTTTTCTATGTTATTTTTGCTTTTTAGTTTTG
>NW_008332532.1:3405-6340 GCF_000622305.1 Nannospalax galili
ACAATGCTGGCCATTGTTTCATAAGCTTATTACCTGTCATGGTTTAGTGGCCACAATTCAAGCCTGATGGGCTTGGGGAATCCCGAGGTATAGGTGCAGAAGAAATCAGGTCGCAGGGGATGCAGAGGCGTGTGAACCAGTGCATACTTTATTCTAAGAATCAACCTTATTTATAGTACAACAAGAGGAAAAGCAAATGTTCTTCTCAAGCCAAATTACCTCATCATGATATTTACAGTACTTTATGATATTTGCAGTACCTTCGTGTTCCCAGGGCTCAGCCCTTTTTGGACTCGTACCTGTCTTTCCATGCCTATTAAACATTCTATTCTTTACATACAACTTTATTAGTTACACAGCCTTGTTATACAAGCTTACTTATGTACGTTTAATGGGGTTCGAGGAACAGTCAGTCTCATGATAAGAATAACTGTAGAACAAGGACATTCAAGTTCCCAGGGAACTGAGGCCTCCTGTTCCAGCTCTGAGTTGGTTTCAGATCCGAGTTCAGACCTCCACAAGCAAATGATCCATATCAAGCAACAGAGCATTTGCAGAGGCACCAAACTGAATACTCAAATTGGGTGTGTGAAAGCAATATCACCACCAAACATTATTAAATAACAGATTTTTCCTAGTTAAGTCAATGCGTAATGGAATCTAAATAGAATTAGACCAGAGAAAATAGATTTTTACAAGCTCTAGAGATGCAGAAAAGACAATAGCATAGAGATCATGAATTGACATTTTTGCATTGTTTCTGACTATGAAATTGGATAGATCAGTTTGGCAAAGGATATGGTCTCTTGTCCCTTGGCTAACACATAAACCCAGACTTGTTCCTCACATAGAACTATCATACAGTGAGGCACAGTAAGGCAGGAGAAACAGTGATGCTGAATTCAGTCTGAGCTCCGCCCTTGCCCAAGGTTCAAGGTCAGCAGTCCCTGGCTATTTTGTATCTGCCGTGATGTCCATTTTTCTCCCAGGAGCTGAGTTAATGTGAGGCTAAAGATGACTGAATGTTGGGGTTCTTTCCATGTCTCTGCCAAACCTTACTCAGGGGTGTTCACACAGGTTATATATTTTCACAAAATATTCCAATTAAAGTACATTAATTTAATATGCTAAGACTCTTTTCACTGTAACATACCCAGTATTATACTTCAAGTCTCCACTTTGACCTGGGGAAAGGAGGGGTCAGAGGACAAAAGCCGACCTGCTTCGTTTTTGGTTTTTGACGCAGTGAGGTAGAAGGGAACGTCCACTTGCACAGGGATCAGGGTGATGGATTTACGCATTTCACGGTCTCCCAGAGTTCTTGGAAGTTTGAAAAGCCTGGTTCATTCTCAAGAGTGACAACATTTTCCAACATTGTAACATGAGGTGAAGTGAGTCAGTAAAGCGAGAAAAGCATTTATAAACTATTGATGTCATGATCAAACGTGCTTGAAGAAGCCTTAAACAACTTTTATATCGTCCTTGTAGAAAACAAAACCCGGGGCAAGTGAGGTGACTCAGTGGGTGAGAACGCTGTGCCCTCCCGAAGGTCTGTGCTCTGTCCCCACGTGAAGTACAGAAACAAAGTCGCCCCATCTTAAGACAAACCCTCTGGTGCACACAGTAAATGCACGCACAGCGATAGTTAATTTAAAAAACTGAAAACGTATGAAACAAATGTTCTACTGAAAGCCACCGAGGATCATAAGGTCAAATAACAGACGAAAAACAGGAGTGACAGATAGTTAAATAATTAAAATATCACTTTTATGTTTGTTTAATCCCTGTTATTTTTCAGATTTTTTAAAAAAGATAATTTCTTTCTTGTTTTAAATGGTTTTAATTTCTTTATATTTTTGAGAATTTCATACTTGAATATTGTCTTTATGTTGTTTCCATCCCCCCACCAACTCCTCCCAGGCGCCCCACACCCCCCACCAACTCCTCCCAGGCCCGCATTGAACCCATATTAACTTCAAAAGTCCCCACAGTCTTTATCAGTCCCAATAGAATTCAAAAGTCCAGAGTTCAAAGTCTCTTCTGAGATTCAAGGAAATCTCTGAACTGTAAGCCCCTGTAAAATAAAAAACAAATTACATACTTCCAACATACAACAGAGCAGAATGCATTCCCATTCTAAAAGGGAGGAATGGGGGTATAGTGAGAAAATGCCGAACCAAAACAATACAGAAAACCAGTAGAGCAAAACATCAAATCCAGTAGCTCCATATCTGACTTTTGGTTATTTACTCCCAAAGGACTTAAATGGCTCAGCCCCTCCACCTTTGCTGCATGCAACAAACATCTCTCTTGTACTGGTACCACTTCCTGTATCCAACTCTTCTTGACAGACATCTCACAGTTCCGACATTTCAAACGTCACTCTGAGGTCTCCATTGCCAACCAGGCTTGAACTCCACAGGTTCACTCAATGGCCTATCAAGGCCTCTTGGCTTGTCAGGGTCTTCTTTATGCAGGACACCCCTGTAGCTCTCTGAAACCACAGAGGAAGAACCAATGACCCCTTCATTATTACATCTTTCATCCCTCTAAACCAGTCTATGTGAAAGGCACTGCAAAGTTCCTCCCATAGCCTGGTGTGCACCCTTGCCCACTTCATCCACATTAGTAGCTTTAATCCATTGCAGTTATATAAGAGCAGAAAACCCCTTAGCCCTTTTCCTTTCACAAGGAAGGTCAGTTGGGCCAGATCTTGCCCTGAAGGAACTCTTCCTATTGTTTAATTGTAAAGATCACTGCTGGGTGAAAGAGACTTGGTCTTCTTTAACAGAGTGACACTAGATACGTTGACACGGCTAGAGTGGACAAACCCATGCCGAAAGATATGTGGGAACACAAACCTGACTTGGTAGGCATTAACATGTTTGACAGAATACATGAAATCTGGTGAGGGGCCATGGGAAGGTGCAGATAG
>NW_008332533.1:0-242 GCF_000622305.1 Nannospalax galili
CACACACACCTCCCCCGCCAAGCCCTCCGCTCTCGCCCCCTCTCGCCGTCTGCGCCAACCCAGTGGTGCAACCGCCTCCACCGAACCAGACCGGCTCAGCCCACTCTGCTCCCTCCTCCTCCCCCTCGCCCAGGCCCGCATTTCCACTACACAACCGCCTAAGCTGCTGCTGCTGCCGCTGCCGCTGCACTTTCCGGAGGGACCCCGCCACCGCCACCGCAGTCGCATGTTCCGGAGGGCTG
>NW_008332534.1:0-297 GCF_000622305.1 Nannospalax galili
TCTGCATCCAATACTACATAATTTATTCAAAAGATAGAAATGGAGGGAGAATGTCCAAATTCCTTCTATGAAACCAGCTTGACTGTAATACCAAAGCCAGGTAAAGATACAACCAAAAAAGAAAACTATAGCCCCATATCCTTAATGAACATAGATGCAAAAATTCTCAAGAAGATACTTCCCAACCACATACAGGCACACATCAAAAAGATCACCCACCATGATCAACTTGGCTTTATCCCAGAGATGTAAGTCAATAAACATCATAAATCATATAAATGGACTCAAAGACAAGAA
>NW_008332535.1:0-297 GCF_000622305.1 Nannospalax galili
TAAGGGTAAGGTTTAGGGTTATGTACATTGCTTGGTTTTGCACTAGGTTAGATTTCGTGTTATGGTTAGGGCTACCCCTAGGGCCAGGGGTAGGTTAGGTTTATTGCTAAGGCTAGTGTTAGAGTTAGCGATAAGTCAAAGGTTAATATTAGGGTTAGAATTAGTGTTAATTGTAGGGTTTGTTTGAGGGGAGGGTTACTGATAGAACTAGGGTTAGGATTTAGAGTAGGTTAGGGTTAAGGCAGAGATTATGTTTAGGATTAGGTTATGTTTAGGGTTAGGCTTAGTTTTCAATGA
>NW_008332536.1:0-321 GCF_000622305.1 Nannospalax galili
GAGTAAGATACCCAAATGACAAGATATCACTTTGCCACTTTTTAAATTCAAAAGGTATTTTTTATCAAATTTTTGCAATGTTCATAATTTATTTTGATCACATTTTGACACTTCCCCTATCTGCACCACTCTTAATGTTCCCACTTTATTTCATGTACTCTGTCATATACATTAAAGCCAACTGTGGGAGGCTCTCCCTCTCTTCGTGGGTTGTTGGCCACCGGCCCACGAGGGCAAGGAGAGCAGAAGCGGCAAACGGGGTCAGGATGTCCAGTGAGCACTGACGGAAGACAGCCCTTCCGGGGAGACTGGTCCCAGGTG
>NW_008332537.1:0-254 GCF_000622305.1 Nannospalax galili
AAAAGCTTTGTAGTTATAATTCGATGGTTCATGTCTGCAAAAATAAAAAACGTTCTCAGTCCATGTTTACTTCAAAATTTCAAGCCATGTGTTTCACTATAAATTTTACTTTAAGTCGATTATGAGTTCCTGTGGCAAAAAAAATCTATTTTAACACATATCCTTCAATAATTTTCATCATTTTTTCTACTTAACATATTAGATATTTTATTTACTTGCAATGATTCATAAATTCTGCTGTATCTTTTGAGTTC
>NW_008332537.1:323-891 GCF_000622305.1 Nannospalax galili
ATATTGAATGAAAAAATAATTTCAATTACATGTTTTCAATTTTGTATTTTATTCTATACTTTAATATTTTTATTAAATAATACATTACTGATCACCACCATCAGATGGGACTAGAAGGACATTCTTTGATGTATATTGTTCATTTATTGTTATTTACATTGGGAGTGTGTGTGTGTGTGTGCATGTGTGTGTGAGAGAGAGAGAGAGACAGAGGGAAAAGAGAGAAACGGAGAGAGAGGTGAATAAAAATGATTGTGCATGTCATTGATTTTCTACCTTTTTTTCTGTATTCTTTTCTGTAGACTTGAATCCATCACTGCATAAGCAAACAAGCTGGCCCACAAGCTTCTGGATATTCTCCTGAATTCAACACACACTTGACCAAGGATGCTGGGATTACAGAATCTTCACCAATGCCTCTGATTTCCATGTGTTTAGAAGTTACTATGCACTGTGGCATTACAGTTATTCCTGTAAAAACAGCCTGACTCTTAGCATCCACTTTAAGACCAAGAGAAGACCTGAATGGCAAAGATCCTGTTCCTTCAGGATTCTCTTGGAGCTGTGT
>NW_008332538.1:0-733 GCF_000622305.1 Nannospalax galili
CGACCTTCATCTGTTGAAAAGAGACTCTTCTTGAGTGAGTCGTGACAGATATACTAGTCGCTAACAACAATATGTATTTAGAATATACTAAGAAATTTCATTAGACTAGGGATGTGACAGAAGTAGGTTTTACTCTAAGGGTCTATGTCTTCTCTACCATGTATTTGGCCATATGGACAGTACTACACATGAGCTCCCTTCCACTGAGCAGGCTTTAAGTCCAAGTAGACAGCTGTTGATTAACGTACTTTGGCCATAATGGGCTTCTTCGTTTCAAGTTTAAAGCAAAAGGGCGACCTCTGGGACCTCCAGAACTGTGACCCAAAATTACCTTTGCAGTTCATAACCTAACTATCTCAGCTGTTTGTTATAGTGACAAAAAGCTGAGAACAGGGAATTCAGCCACGGCAGTATTTCCAATATAGGGGATACTGTGATTTCTACTGCATATTATGTGGGTTGGCTAGTATCTAGGTTATGTAGCTATCTAGGTCTGTTGGGAAGAAACACAGTATGCTCTAAAGCATCCTGCAATTCAGAAGAAAATCTGTACAAAGGACAGCATGTCCCAGTTCAACAGTCCACAGTCACATGCTTAGAAAAACATGAACGATCTTATGAAGAAGCAAAAAATCACATATTGAGAACAGCGAATGTTCACAGAGCCCTATCTCAGCAGAGGAAATTTGGAATGGATAAAAACAACATCCACGGGCTTGTTTTGTCTTTATTG
>NW_008332539.1:0-322 GCF_000622305.1 Nannospalax galili
GGCTCTACAATGTCCTCTGACCTGTACGTTTGCCCTCAAACATCTGCAAACGTCCATCATACACACATATACAGAATAATAATACCTATTCCCCTCCCAGGTGCCAAGGAAATAAATGAGTCCAGTTCTCAGTTTGTCACTGTTAGAATTTTCCACAGGGTCACGAGCATCTGCTCTCCTATCCCCCATCTATGGACACTTTCTGAGCATGTGCCAGCCTTCGAATCTAGAAAGCTAGTTCTTCAATGGTTCCAACATGCGTGTGTCACTCTCCTCGAGAGCCGTGCCATTACTGTGAACCCGGCACAACCTTCCGTGTACC
>NW_008332540.1:0-296 GCF_000622305.1 Nannospalax galili
AGAAGGTTGTTAGCCACCATGTGGGTGCTGGGAACTGAACCAGGGTCCTCTCCAAGAGCAGCTAGTACTCTTAACCACTGAGCCACCTCTCCAGCCCCACACTCAGCATATTCCATGACTAAGAAAATACGAAAACAGAAATATAAAATATAAAGAATAAAGTATTTTACTTTTGGTGTTCCTATTGTATTTATCATTTGCTATATTTCTTTGTAAGTCTGTCTGCAATAAATAAGTTACTAAACTTGAAAGCTAGGTATTTTAAACATTTTCAAAGGACATTAGTGGTCAATGAG
>NW_008332541.1:0-2774 GCF_000622305.1 Nannospalax galili
CTCAATATGCAAACATGGTACTCAATGTACCCTCACAATCAGCAAATTTGAACACAAAATTCTCTATAGTACCATCACAATATTGCAATATGACTTCACACTCTTCCATTGTGACATTACAATGCTCCAATGTCCAAACACTATCTCCCATGTGAAATGATACTGATCCAGTGATCCATTACAATGAAATAACATTACTTCACAATGTGACATCACACTGATCCAGTGTGAAATCACAATGTTATAATATGCCTTCACAATGTTCCCTGGTCACATCACAATCCTCAAATGTGACATCACAATGCTCCAATGTGCCATCACAATGCTCCAAATTTCCAACACTAATGCCACGTGTGACATTATATTGCTCCAATATGTCATAACATTCTTACAATTTGACTTATCAAGTTCCAATGTGACATCACACTGATCCAGTGTGAAATCACAATGTTATAATATGCCTTCACAATGTTCCCTGGTCACATCACAATCCTCAAATGTGACATCACAATGCTCCAATGTGCCATCACAATGCTCCAAATTTCCAACACTAATGCCACGTGTGACATTATATTGCTCCAATATGTCATAACATTCTTACAATTTGACTTATCAAGTTCCAATGTGACATCACACTGATCCAGTGTGAAATCACAATGTTATAATATGCCTTCACAATGTTCCCTGGTCACATCACAATCCTCAAATGTGACATCACAATGCTCCAATGTGCCATCACAATGCTCCAAATTTCCAACACTAATGCCACGTGTGACATTATATTGCTCCAATATGTCATAACATTCTTACAATTTGACTTATCAAGTTCCAATGTGACATCACACTGATCCAGTGTGAAATCACAATGTTATAATATGCCTTCACAATGTTCCCTGGTCACATCACAATCCTCAAATGTGACATCACAATGCTCCAATGTGCCATCACAATGCTCCAAATTTCCAACACTAATGCCACGTGTGACATTATATTGCTCCAATATGTCATAACATTCTTACAATTTGACTTATCAAGTTCCAATGTGACATCACACTGATCCAGTGTGAAATCACAATGTTATAATATGCCTTCACAATGTTCCCTGGTCACATCACAATCCTCAAATGTGACATCACAATGCTCCAATGTGCCATCACAATGCTCCAAATTTCCAACACTAATGCCACGTGTGACATTATATTGCTCCAATATGTCATCACATTCTTACAATTTGACTTATCAATGTTCCAATGTGACATCACACTGATCCAGTGTGAAATCACAATGTTATAATATGCCTTCACAATGTTCCCTGGTCACATCACAATCCTCAAATGTGACATCACAATGCTCCAATGTGCCATCACAATGCTCCAAATTTCCAACACTAATGCCACGTGTGACATTATATTGCTCCAATATGTCATAACATTCTTACAATTTGACTTATCAAGTTCCAATGTGACATCACAATGCTCCAATGTGCCATCACAATGCTCCAAATTTCCAACACTAATGCCACGTGTGACATTATATTGCTCCAATATGTCATAACATTCTTACAATTTGACTTATCAAGTTCCAATGTGACATCACAATGATCCAGTGTGAAATCACAATGTTATAATATGACGTCAAAATAATCCTTTGTGATGTAACAATGCTTGAGTATGACAACACAATGCTCCAATGTGCCAACACTATCACCCCATGTGCCAAAATATTGCTCCAATGTGACATCACCATATTCCAATTTTGCCAGTCACAGTGTTACAGTATGACTTCACAATGTTCAAAGTGCCAAAACTATGGCCCTATGTGCCATCTCAGTGCTCTATGGTGCCACCACAATGTTAAAATATGATTTCACAAAGTTCCTTTGTGATATTACAATGATCCAAGATGACTTCACAATGCTCCAATGTGACATCAAAATACTTCACTGTTCCAACACTATCGCTTCATGTGCCATCACAATGCTCTATGGTGCCATCACAATGTTACAATATGACTTCACAGTGTTCCATTGTGATATCACAGTGATCCAGTGTGACATCACAATGCTCAAAGGTGACATCGCAGTGCTCCAATGTGCCATCACAATGTTCCAATATCCAGTATGACATCACAATGCTCAAAGGTGACATTGCAGTGCTCCAATGTGCCATCACAATGTTCCAATATGACTTCACAATGTTCAAATGTGATTTGAATATGCTTAAATGTGACATCACAGTTCTCCAATGTGCCAACACTATCTCCCCAAGTGCCATTATATTGCTGGAATGTGTGATCACAATGAGACAACATGAGTTCTCTATGTTCCATTGGGAAAGCACAATGCTCCACTGTGATATCACAATTAACCAATTTTCCAACACTACTTCCCCATGAGTGATTACATTGCTCCAATGTGCCATCACGAAGTTACCAAATGATTTCACAATATTCCTATCTCACATCACAATGCTCCAATGTGCCAACATAATTTCCCCATGTGATATTATATTGCTCCACTGAGCCATCAAATATTACAACATGACTTCTCAGTGCTCCATTCTGAAATAAATATGCTCAAATCTTACATCACAATGCTCGAATGCCACCACTATCGACGAAGATGCCATTATTTTGCTCCAATATGCCATCACTATATTACAATATGACTTCACAGCATTCCATTGTGACATCACAGTGATCCAATATGACAACACAGTTCTCCAAAGTGACACCACAATGCTTCAATTTTCCAACACAATGTTACAATATTAATG
>NW_008332541.1:3655-5039 GCF_000622305.1 Nannospalax galili
GATTTCATAATGCTTCAATGTGTCACCACAATGCTCAATGTGACATCACAATGCTGAATGTCTCCTCACAAAGCTCCTAATGTGTCATTACAATGCTCACTGTACAAATATAATGACCCGATGTGTCATCACAATATTAAAATTTGGTATTGCAATGTTTCATGTACCATCACAATGCTCCAAGGTGCCAACACTATGGCCCCATGTGGAAGTATATTGCTCCAATGTGCCATCACAATGTTACAAAATGACTTCACAATGTTCCATTGTGCCATCACAATGCGACACTGTGTCATGACAATGATCCATTGTGCTGTCACCTTGCTCAATATGCAAAAACAGTGCTCAATGTCCCCTCGCAATCCCCCAATGTGATATCACAATGTGCCATTGTGCCATCACATTGCTCATTGTGCCATCACAATGCTCCATTGTGTCATTACAATGATCCATTTTTTCATCAATAAGCTCAATATGCAACCACGGTGCTCAACGTCCCCTCACAATCCCCCAATGTGACATCAAAATGTTACAGTGTGACATCACAACACTAAAATGTGACATCACAAAGCTTCAATGTGCAACACTTTAGCACCATGCGCCATTATACTGCTCAAATGTCCCATCACAATGTTACAATATGACTTCAAATTGTTCCATTGTTCCATCACTATGCTCATTGTGCCATCACAATGCACCATTCTGTCATTACATTGATCCTTTGTGTCATGACCATACTCAATAAGGAAACATGGCGTTCAATATCCCCTCACAATCCACCAATGTGATGTCACAATGCTCTAATGTGTCATCACAAAGCTCCAATGTGACATCACAGTGCTCCAATGTGCCAACATTAAGGCCCCATGCCCAATTATATTGCTCCAAAGTGCCCTCACAATGTTACAGTATGAATTACCAGTATTCCATTTTGCCCTCACAATGCTCTTTGTGCCATCACAAATTGCCATTGTGTCGTTACAATGACACATTGTGTCATCACCGTGCTAAGTATGCAAACATGGTGCTCAATGTCTCCGCTCAATCCGGAAATTTGACCACACAATTCTCCAGAGTAATATCTCAATGTTAAATACGACTTCACAATGTTCCTTTGTGACATTACAATGCTCCAACGTGCCAACCCTATCTCCCCATGTTCCATTATATTGCTCCAATGTGCCATCACAATGTGAAAATATGACTTCAAAATGTGACTTCACAATTCTGCAATGTGCCAACACTATTGCCCCATGTGCCATTATATTGCTACAATGTGACACCACAATGTTACGATATGACTTCGCAATGTTGCATTGTGACATTACAATGTTCCAATGTGCAAACACTGTCTCCCCATGTGCCATTATGTTGCTCCAATGTG
>NW_008332542.1:0-1089 GCF_000622305.1 Nannospalax galili
ATTGAATTTTTGTGCATTTCACATAATACCTCTTAATCAAATTGAGACTCCGTATCCCCTCCACACCCACATCGCTCCTGCCCCACCAGATTTCAGGTATTCTGTCACATAGTAAGTCCTATCCAGTCACGTATTTATATCCAGATGTTCCTTGGTGCAAGTTCATCCACTGAAGTCTGGTCAGCGTATCTAGGGTCAGTCCCGTAAAGAATTTCTGCTCTCCTTCACCCCACAGTAATCATTTGCCAATAGTTCATTCATTGGCTAGGGTTTATTGTTGACAAGACTGTATATTGGTCCAACTATTTTTTCAGATGACTTTGTAAATGCTGAGGCCACTTGGAGTTAATCAAGCCGTTTCAGTCTTAGACAAATACATAGAAAACTAGGTCAAGGATAGAGGAGTGGTCAAGCATGTTTAGAGCATCAGTGTTTGGAAGAAGGTAAAAGAAAACAGATGTCCTTCAACTGAAGGATTGCAGGAAGCGAGCAAGGCCGAGTCAGCCAAAAATGGCACCTTGGCTGGCTGCCAAGTCTTGTGAGCCCCCCCCCACTTGTTTACTTCAACTCGTGCAAGCCCGATGAGCTCGATCATGTGCTGCCTGCCTGATTAGAGACGTCATCCGGCATGACCCTGCTGCGTGGCCCAATGGGCTGCCACTCTGCCTGCCTGCTGCGTGTGTGTGAGCACCCTGATTGGTCCTGGCTGGAGGGAGGGCTGTTATATAAAGAGCTGAAGTGCGTAATAAAGAAGAATAAGCTTGAACCCTGCCTTGGTGTCTGTGTCGTTCTTCCTGGATTCTGCTGGACGGAGTCTTGGATTGCGGCAAGTGATGTCCCGTTCGGGGACCCTGATGCTCCGGAGTTGTAAGTAAAAGACAAACAATAGTGCTAGCAAAAGTTCCCCCTAAGAGGGAACGAAGGGAAAGTTTCCACAAGGTGGAACGGAGATTAAAGTTCCATAGGAAAAGGGACGGAGATTAAAGTTCTCTAGGAAAAGGGACAGAGACTAAAGATCCCTAGGAAAAGGGACGGAGGTGCAACCTAGAGAAAATGGGTGCTGGCGGATCGAAAACGAAAGTGCACATC
>NW_008332543.1:0-296 GCF_000622305.1 Nannospalax galili
CCTGAGAGCAAACCATTACAGCAATGTGAAGCATGGTAGGACCACTAACTAATTATTACTACCGAAGGATCCTGTTGATGGCTGAACGTCTGTGGGTTGTAACTACCCAGGGCAAGGAGAAAAATCAGTAGAAATTATTTGGCTAAATAATCCTCAGAGCTCACAGAAGCCTAGGTAAGTGCACAATTCCACCGACTAGAGTAGCCAGGTTTGGTGAAGACGGAGACATGAATAAAGTTACCATGAGCATCAGGTAGTGGTTGTGGGGTTAAATTATTCCCAGAATGAAAACTGGT
>NW_008332544.1:0-979 GCF_000622305.1 Nannospalax galili
GGATTAAGGTTATTGTTAGGGATAGGGTCATGGTTAGGTTTAGGTTGAGGCGTATATTTAGGGTTAGAATTACAGTTAGGGTTAGCTTTAGTGCTAGACTTAGGGTTAGGGTTAGGACTAAGGCTAGGTTTAAGGTTAGGGTTAGGTTAGGTTTAGGGATAGGGTTAGGGTTACAGCTAGGGCTACTGTTAGAGTTAACTGTAGGGTTAGGTCTACTTTTAGAAATAGGGTTAGGTTTTGGGCTGTTATGTTTTGGGCTAAAAGTTATGTAGAAGGTTAGGGTTAGGGTTAGGGTTATGGTTAGGGTTAAGTGCAGGGTTAGACATAGGTTTAGGAATAGGCTTAGTGTTAGGGCTTCCATTAGGATTGATTTAGGCATAAGTTTATGGTTAGAATTAGGTTTAGTGTTAGGGCTAAACCTAGGTTTAGGCTTAGGTGTGTAGCTTGGGCTAGTGTTAGGTTTGGTAAAAGTAAAGGGTTAATATTAGGATGACTGTTAGGTTTTAGGTTGTGCCATCACAAATCGCAATTGTGTCATTACAATAATCCATTTTTTGTCACCATGCTCAGTATACAAACATGGTGTTCAGTGTCCCCTCACAATCTCCCAATGTTACATCTCAAGGCTCCAATGTGTCATCAAAATGTGTCAATGTGACACCACAATGCTCAAATATGCCAACACTATGGCCCCATATGAAATCACAATTCCCCAATGTGACATCACAATGCTCCATTGTGACATCACAATGCTCCAATGTGCCAACACTAGGCCCCAGGTGCTAATATATTGCTCCATGTGCCATCACAATGTGATGATATCACTTCACAATATTCCCTTGTGCCATCACAATGCTTATTTTGCCATCACAGTGCTCCAAAGTACCTATACTAAGGCCAGATGTGACATTATATTGCTCCAATATGCCATCAAAATGCTACAATATGACTTCAAAATGTGCCATCACAATGTGCCATT
>NW_008332544.1:2528-3007 GCF_000622305.1 Nannospalax galili
CTTCACCATGCTCAGTATGCAAACGTGGTGCTCAATGTCCCCTCAGAAACCCCAAATGTAACATCATAATGCTACAATGTGACATCACAATACCACAAATTGACATCACAATGCTCCAATGTCATATCACAATTTTCCAAAATGATATCACATGATCAATGTGCCAACACTATGGCCACATGAGCCATTATATTGCTCCAATGTGCCATCACAATGTAACCTTATGACTACACAATGTGCCATTGTGCCATCACAATGCTCATAGTGCTATCACAATGGACCAATGTGTTATTACATACATCCATTGTTTCATCACCATGCTCAATATGCAAACGTGGTGCTCAATGTGACATCACAATGCTCCAACGTAACATCAGAATCCTCAAATATGCCAGCACTATGGCCACATGTGCCATTATATGGCTCTGCTGTGCCATTACAATGTTACAATATGACTTCTCAATGTTTCATTGTGTTAT
>NW_008332545.1:0-299 GCF_000622305.1 Nannospalax galili
GACCAGGGTTCAGGTTTCAACAACCATATGACAGCTCACAAATGCCTACACGCAAGCACACATACATAAACATAAACTAAACTAACTAAATAAATCTTTAAAAACAAAAAAACACCTCCTCGATTTGGTTGGATTGATGATATGTGTGCAAAAAGCATTGGTATAAACGTGCACTCCAGTCACAACTGGGAGAAGGCCTTCACACGACCAAGTTAAGATTGCTAAGGATTGACTTGCAAGCCCCAAACTAGCTCTCCTGCTAGAGAGAAATCTGCCTAGTGGGCAGTTCTCAGTCCTTC
>NW_008332546.1:0-784 GCF_000622305.1 Nannospalax galili
CACACAAAGCATTCCCATGACAATCAGAAACAAGGCAAAGGTGTCCACTCTTTACTGTTATTCAATATAGCATTCAAAGCCTTAGCTAGAATGTGCTGATAAGCTCTGTCAGCTTTATACCAACCTAGACCAACCTGAGAAAACGGAGTCTCAATCAAGTAATTGCCTCCATTAGATTGGCCTGTGGGCATGTCTGTCTGTGGGACAGTCTCTTTATTGTTATTTATTGCAGGAGGGCCTGGCCCACAGTGGGTGGTGCCATCCCTACACACTTGGGCCTGGGCTGTATAAGAAAGGTAGCTGAGCAAGCCAGGGGAAGCAAGCCAGTAAGCAGAGTTCCTCCATGGTCTCTTGTTAGCTCTGCCTCCAGGTTCCTGCCTTGAGTTCTAGCATGCTTTCCCTCACAGATGGACTGGGCCTTGGAAGTGTAAGATACAATAACCCTTTCCTTCACCACTTAATTTTGGTCAGTGTTTTATCACAGCAATAGAGAGTAAACTAGGACGTGGAACAAGAAGACAAAAAGGAACACAACAGCAAAGGAAATCGATGTAACCCCGTTTGAAAGGATACAATGCTATACATAACAGACTCTAAAGACACACCAGAAAACTCCTAGAACTAAACACTTTCAGCAAAGTGGCAGAACACAAAATTGACATACAAAAATAGTAGCCTTTCAGTATATCAATGACAAATTAAGAAAGAAATCAGAGAAACAACCTCATTCACAATAGCCTCAAAACAAACAAAAATGTTGGAATAAACTTGACCAAGGTCACGA
>NW_008332547.1:0-783 GCF_000622305.1 Nannospalax galili
TATCTTAAAATAGTAGAGCAATATTTGAATGCATTTGTTTTAAAGAAAGTACAATTTCAGCCAGGCATGATGGTGCACACATTTAATCCCAGCACTTAGGAGGCAGAGGAAGGCAGATCTCTGTGAGTTCAGGGCCAGCCTGGTCTACATACTGAGTTCCAGGACTGCTGGGGCTTCAGGGAAACCCTGTCTCAAAAAGACCGAAAAAAAAAGAGTAAAATTTTAAGTTGATATGCTAATTGTCCTTTGATTAGTAGTCAATGCACAATAAATAACACAATGTGCTTCATAATTATGTAGCAATATATGACAAAAATAGTTAAGCAGTATAAAAATGATGCTGTAAATGATATACTGAAACATTTTGATCTCTTCAGAGTATTTTATACTCTAGTAAATACATTACTTATAAACAAATGGATGAACATTATTAACATACCATTTATTTACTGGTAAAATGTTAGATCAGAACCATGTGAAGAAACAGCATATATTAAAAAAATAAAATAAAAACTGAGGGCATAACTATCTTAATATTTGAAAATAGCATTTACTTTTCCAATGTCTAAGTCTTTCTGAAGATGCAAATAAGTATATTAAATATGTTATGTCAAACGTTTCTAAGATCTGACTGTACAGATTGGTTTTCTTGATTTAAAAATATGTTAAATTTCATTTTATAGGAATCACCCCTGTCCCTCCAATAAAATACCCAAAGTGGGAACCTGAAGTACAGACTATCTATTGATACCTGATCAGAAATCAACCAAACCATGAAAAAAA
>NW_008332548.1:0-406 GCF_000622305.1 Nannospalax galili
AATCCTAGCACCCACATGGCGGCTAACAACTGTCCATAACTCCAGTTCCAGTGGATCGGACAGCCTCTTCTGTCCTCTGCAGGCATTGCACGACATTGGGGGAACTTACCTACAAGCAGGCAATACACACATACACATAAAAATAATACATAAAATATTTTAAAAAAATCTAGAAATAGATCTACCACATGATTCCACTATACTACTCTTGGGCATATGCCCAAAGAACTCTATATCCTACATAGAGATACTTACTCAGCCATGTACATTGCTATTCACAATGGCCAAGAGATGGAAACAAGTTAGATGTTCTTCACGTAATGAATGGATAAAGAAAATATGTTACATTTATACAGTGGAATATTATTCAATTATTAACAAAAATGAAATCGTGAAATCTGCAGGT
>NW_008332549.1:0-674 GCF_000622305.1 Nannospalax galili
TGATTTTATATTGTTGTGGCTAGACTGATTTTGTCTTCAGGAGTTCCGCGGAGGCCCACTTCCAATGTGGGTCAGAAGTTTTCAGAATTTCTCCTTGCGCTGGAATCTTCTAAGAATGATTTTGGCCTCACGAACTTGGGTGTTGGACTGACCTGAGACCCTGGCCATGGCCGAGCCATGCAGGGATGCAAAGGCTGATGGGGTGGGAATAAGCCCCAAGATTTCCCAGGGAGTGGATTCAGTAGCTGGGTTGTACTGGATGCAAAGGATCAGGGAGAGGCAAGGTAAGCCTCAGAGCCCCAGAAAGAGGCTGTCAACCACCCAAAAAGGCTGGTGGTTGTTGCAGAACCAGGGGAGTAGAGAGATGAGGGTGGGGCTGTGTCCAGAGGCAGTACTCCTGGGGCCCATAGAAGGCACCAAGCCGGTCGGGTGAACAGGGTCAGGAATCAGCAGTGGCTCCCCAGGTGTCTGGGGCCCCAAGACTAGGAATGGCACAGGGCCCAAGCTAGGAGTAGAGAACAGTGTGGGAGATGGAACTGTGAGCGCGGCTGGCAGAGTCAAGGCGTGGAGGGCTGCACGGTAGAGTTACCCCAAGAGAGGCCTGAGGGTGGGAGCAGTCTTTCATTTTTAAACTGGAGACCTCCATTCTTAGAAAACATCAGACAGTTTATAAT
>NW_008332550.1:0-784 GCF_000622305.1 Nannospalax galili
TATTTTTGGAGGGGAACACAGCAGGCATGTGGCACACATGTACACACACGTGTACATACACACACACATGTACACAAAAAAAGAAGATACTTTGTGCCCATCCAAAAGCACCAGACACAAGCTCCATGGGTGTATCTCAACCAGGTATTTTATTTGTCTAGCAATTGCAAAATATACAAATTTCTGAAAGGCATTCCCTGTTTGAAAGCTGACACAGCTTCTTCCCAGGTCATTGACTGAGACAAGTACACAGAACACAAAAGCCATCAACCACACATTGAAAGGCCCCAAACCAATAAACAATTAAACCCAGTCTATACAGCTTTCTATTTTTAGGCTCCCTTATACACATTAAATAAATAAATAGCACGTCTGCGATCAAAATAATAAAAAAAATAAATATCAAGTATTACAAATGAAATATCATTGGTGTGGTTCAAACAGTTTTTATTCTCCCCCCAAATGAAGAGTTTTGCCCATAGTCGAAGGAGAGGGGGAAACTTACCCCAAAAAACAAATATGCAAAGTCAAAAACATTGGTCCCAGTTTTGTTTTGTTGGAGTTTTTTTTTGGCAGGGGGGAGAGTAGAAGCCAAAGTTCCATGACTGCAGTCCAGACCCTCCCCCCACTCTATCATTCCATATGCCTCTTCAAAATCAAGTCACTGGTTTTCATATTAAGTGACATTCCACTCTGTCCAGGGTCACCCCTGCCTGATGGTACTCATGCACCATCACAGAATGTGAAAAGCCACACTGGGTGAGACCTTCATATACTGACTTTA
>NW_008332551.1:0-501 GCF_000622305.1 Nannospalax galili
TCTGCCTTTGGGTACATTTGGCTTAATAATTGGCAAAAGTTCAAATTATAAGCTCTTAAAGAAGTGGTACAGATATATAAAAATCAGAGAGTGGCCCTTTTCCTCAGAGAAAATACAGGCTGTGGAGGAATTAGTGAAAGAACAGCTAGATAAAGGGCATTTAGAAGAATCAACCAGTCCCTGGAATACACCTATATTTGTCATTAAGAAAAAATCCAGTAAGTGGAGACTATTGCAAGATTTAAGAGCAATAAATGAAACCATGCATGACATGGGGGCTTTACAGCCTGGTCTGCCTTCACAGGTGGCAATCCCCTTTGACTTATTTATTATAATTATAGACCTGCAAGATTGTTTCTTTCCAATACAATTAAGTCCTGAGGATTGTCAGAGATTTGCTCTCAGTGTTCCATCAACCAATTTAAAACAACGTTTTCAAAGGTATCAATCGAAAGTACTTCCTCAGGGGATGAAAAATAGTCCAACTTTATGTCAAAAATT
>NW_008332552.1:0-318 GCF_000622305.1 Nannospalax galili
TCTGGTTCAGAGTCCTGGCTAAGCAGGTCTGTCTGCCTGATCCCAAGGCTGGGAATCTGCCAGTGATGGGGTTGCCTAGGTGAGAACTTAGGGATCTATGGTAGGATGAGTGGTTAATCTGGTTTGAGAAGGTAGTCCTAGGATTTAGGTTTAAGGAATAGGAGCCAGCCTGTGAGAGAGGCTTTCAGGGACTGTGGTGAGTGGAATCATATTTTCTTTTTTTGTGTGAATTTAGACAAGGTGCTATAGGTGAGATCCTATAGGCTTTCCAAAATAGTTAAGGAAATTTCAGCACTGTGAGAAATTGCAACTATTACC
>NW_008332553.1:0-495 GCF_000622305.1 Nannospalax galili
GGTGCCCGTTTTGAGAGATGAATTTCTGTGTCCCTGTTTACCAGAATTGATAAGACCTGAACTACTTTTATCAGGGGTGGACAGTCCTAGATCCCCTTGCGCTGATAGTGATGGTCTCACGGTCCATTGGGCTGTTTCTGTTACTTCCAAAACCATTGGAGCAGATAGCAGATTAAGTAGAGCTTCATGAGAAGGAGAACGTGTGAGGCTCCTGCGGGGAATAGTCCTTGGGTCCTTTTTGTCAGAAACCAAATATTTGAAACCATCCCTGCATAGTACTGAAGGCATGAGGCTTCCTTTGCAGAGGGAGTGTATTCTGATCTCATTTTTGTAGAACTGAAAATGATCGTCCTTCATCTGTACATGGAGGAAGTGTGCGACCGTGTTCTTGAGAAGGGAAAGGAAAGTGGTTCTGTTCTGATTCTGCAGGCATTGCCACAGACCCTTGGAATGGGAGGGAAAATCCCTCTGCATCTTCAAGATTTGTAGAACATC
>NW_008332554.1:0-650 GCF_000622305.1 Nannospalax galili
AGGGCATGAATTTGCACCAAGGGACATTGGGTAGACATCCTTGACCAAATAGGACTTAACATATATGACAGAATGCAGGAAATCTTGTGGGAGGGGACTACGGTGGGTGCAGTGGGGTAGAGTTTCTAAATTTAATTAAGATCTATTATATGAAATCCACAAGAACTCAATAAAACTATTTTTTATTTAAAAAAGAATGCAAATGATTTACAACCAGTTTTTGGATATTACAGATACCTCAGAATTTTCTGGTATTAACAGTGGATATTATATCTGTATCTATATTAATACATAGAGTTTTATAATGGGGAATAGTCAAGTTAGTATGGAAAAGGATTTCAACTTTGAAGGAGTTATGGATCACAGAGTAAAATTTCCACTAAAAGCTATATTGTTAAATAAAAGTAAGTGTGATAAAATGAAAATTAAGGAGTTTTATGCAAATACACAATATCAATAGTTTTAAAAGTGATACAGCTATTTTAAACAGGAGTCAGCTAATGTTTTCTGAGAATGCTTCTTCTGGGTTTTTTTTTTCTTTTAAACATATTTATTTTAAACTTATTTATACTACATAATACCTGATAAAAAGGAAAAGTAATCCATTAAGGTAGAACTTTATAGAATAAGAGTTGACATAAGGAAAGGCA
>NW_008332555.1:0-335 GCF_000622305.1 Nannospalax galili
TGGGGGCTCACCAAAGAACCAAGACAAGACAACAGATGCCGAGCGTGGAAATGAGGGAAGCCATGTAGTCACGACACACGAAAGGAAATGTGTTTTAAGTTGAGTTCTCACTTTTCCCACGTGGAAGGTGTGTGTGGAAGTGGGTGGGGGTTTCTCTGTGTGCAGAGATCTCTTCGTTTTGGGATCTGTGGGTCTGTCTGAGCCAATTTCCACTATGTGGGGGAAGGTGGACATCTGATCACATTCTCATACCTCAGCCTCACGTACTGAGTGATCCCTAAGGTGGCTGACACTCAGAACTTTACTAGGGAAGAATGAGCCAAAGAAATGTGGAA
>NW_008332556.1:0-851 GCF_000622305.1 Nannospalax galili
ACAATATGACTTCAAAATGTGACATCACAACACTATTTCCCAGGTGCCAGTTTATTGCTCCAATGAGCCATCAAAGTGTTAAAAATATAATTTCACAATGCCCCATTGTGAAGTCACTCTGCTCCAATGTTACATCACAATTCTCAATGTGCCAACACTATTGCCACATGTGCCATTATATTGCTCCAACATGCCATCACAAGTTAACAATATGACTTCAAAGGGTGACATCACAATACTGCAATGTGTTAACAATATTTCCCCTTGTGCCATTCTATTACTCCAATGAGCCATGGCACTGTTACAATATGATTTCACAATGCTCCATTGTGAAGTCACAATGATTCAATGTGATGTCACAAAGCTCCAATGTACCAACACTCTCGACACATGTCCCACTATATTGCTCTATATGCCATCTCAATGTTACAATATGTCTTCGTAATGTTCCATTGTGACATCACAATGTTCAATTGTGCCTTCCAAGTCCTCCAATGTGACACGAAAATGTTCCAATGTGCCAACACTATCACCACATGTGCCATTATATTACTCCAATGTGACATCACAATGTTACAATATGACTTCACAATGATGCAGGGTGTCATGACAATGCCCCAGTGTGAAATCACAAGGCTCCAATGTGCCATCAGAATGCTCCAAAGTTCCAACAGTAATGCTACACGTAATATTATACTGCTCCAATGTGTCATGACAATGTTACAATATGACTTCACGATGTTCCAATGTGAAATCACAATGCTCCAGTGTGACATCACAATGCTCCAAAGAGCCAACACGATCGCCCCATGTGCCATTATATTGCTCACATATGCCATCACAATCTTATA
>NW_008332557.1:0-325 GCF_000622305.1 Nannospalax galili
CAAGAGGCTAAAGAGCAGGCTGTGGAGGGAGTAAGTTTAATTAAGGTAAGGGTTTTTCCCTCAATTGTGATTGAGTTGGGAAAAACTAAAATAGACCATAACAAACAGATTTGTGAATATGGAATAGTTTGGTCTTGAAAACATCAGTGTGATCATAGCTCCCATTTTTTTTCCATCTAGACAATGGAAACAGACTGGGGGTGGTTGGGGAGGAGTACAGCACGCCCGGCGGGGTGGTGGGCACACTGGCAGCTCGAGTTCAGGTAGTCGGAATAGGATGTTCCTTGGAACACAGGTAGGCCAGGGTGCCCCAGAGGTAGTCAAG
>NW_008332558.1:0-337 GCF_000622305.1 Nannospalax galili
GTTTCAGTGGTTGAGGGAAACTCCCTATCATCTGGCCTGGTACCCTATGTTGGAGTCTGTTAGTTCTTTTACAAACTTTAAATATTTCTAGATTCTGTCTCCTCTCTGCCTACTGTTCACTATTATACACCCATTCCTTTCCACACCACCCACCTACCCTGAAGACAAACACTTGATACTTGTTTCAGATCTGTGGGTATACAGAAAATTAACTACTTGACATCCTGACCTCCAATTTTATACTTCTGTCATTTATTTTAATTAAAGTGTCTTCCAATTTAAAGAGTAAGAAATTAGGAGATACTTCTTAGAATTACTTTTAACTCCTATGTCAACT
>NW_008332559.1:0-531 GCF_000622305.1 Nannospalax galili
TAAACGACTTTGGAGATGTGGGTGTTTACTTCCATTCCTGTATCATTCTCCCGTGTTATCTAACCATCTAGAAAGTGCTTAGATTAGAAATCACATGCTGTTAGTGTTTCTGTATTTTTTGAATACTCAACACTGAGCTCAGAAGTTTAATCTAGTAGTTCCTCAATAAACAGTTATCCAATGTTCCTAGTAAATGTAGTAAGTATACATTCCCAAGATTTGTAAAAATGTGGCGATCCAGGGTGAACTGGGAATAGTCAAGTGACCCAACTTCACGATCCAGGGTGAATTGGCAATAGTCAAGTGACCTGACTTCTGGTTGTGTGTTCAATCTTTACAGTCATTTCATATGTTGACTTTAAAGATATATCCAGACAGAATTTAACTGGCCTGGATGGTTGTGGTTAAACAGCAGAGCTGTTCATCTATGCTAAGGAAAGAGTTTTTCTAGTACAATTAGACTAAGTTGTATCTACAAACGCTTCATTTTCTAAACAGAGGTTTGTACTCCAGCTTAAACAGAGCAGCATT
>NW_008332560.1:0-636 GCF_000622305.1 Nannospalax galili
GTTTCCTACTGTTCTTCTCTTTCAGGTTCTTTCTTTTCCCTTACCTCCCTGCTTCCTTTCCAATATCCTGGTTCCTGTACTTATGTCTGGTTACATACTCGTTTATCAGGGTCTGGTTCTAGGATCCACATATGAGGGAGAACATATGTCGATTTTTTTTCTGAGTCTATGTTACTTAGTATAACAGTTTCTAGTTCCATCCATTTACCTGCAAATTTCATGATTTCATCTTTCTTTACTGCTGAGTAAAACTCCATCGTATATATGAACCACATTTTCATTATCCACTCATCAATTGAGGGACACCTAGGTTGCTTCCATCTCTTAGCTATTGTGAAAAGAGCAGCAACAAACATGGATGTACAAGTGTCTCTGAAATAGGATGAGTTCTTTGGGTATATGCCAAGGAATGGTATAACTGGATCAAGTGGTAGGTTCATTTGTAGTTTTTTAGGAATTCTCCACACTGCTTTCCCTAGGGGTTGAACCAGTTTGCAGCAGTGGATGAGTGTTCCCCTTTCCCCACATCCTCTCCAACATTTGATTTTTTTTTTTCTTGATCTTAGCCAGTCTGACTGGGGTGCAGTGAAATCTTAAAGTGGTTTTAATTTGCATTTCCATAATTATTAGTGATGT
>NW_008332561.1:0-291 GCF_000622305.1 Nannospalax galili
AGAACCCCTCTGGTTAATTGTCATACCCTCAGCTTGCCTGCCCATCTTTCCGCATGAAAGATTTAGGCAGACACGGAAGACGTTGACAGTTTCCTACCAATGTATGCCAACATTTTCCCCACTCTTTAAAGACACTAGGAGCTCTACTGGGTTCAATTTTTCATCCAGAATATGAATGCATTGATGTCAATAATCTATAGCACTTTCTAACAGGTTAATAGCAGTTCTCTGATATATCTATAACGGGGGCAGGAGAGGCAGTTCAGTGGTTCAGAGCACTGGCTTCTCTTG
>NW_008332562.1:0-786 GCF_000622305.1 Nannospalax galili
AGGTCAGCTGATTGGGTGTGAGAGGTGATGGGCTCTGCCTGCTTGGGAGGCAGGACTATAGCTTGTGTCATAGTGGTCTGACAGAGAAACTTCAGGTTACAGTGTGTGTTGGGGGCGGGGCACACATGCCATGGTGCTCCTGGAAGGTCAGAAAACAATTTTGAAGAGTCAGTTCTCTCCTTCAACTCTGTGGGCTCCAGGGATGGGGCTCAGGCCATCAGGCTTGGTGACCAGTGTCCTTCCAGATGAGCCATCTCAAGGGCCCATTTCCCATTTTAAAAAGAGGGATATAGGGCCAGGTGGGGTGGTACATGCCTTTAATCCCAGCAGTTGGGAAGAAGAGGCAGGTGGATCTCTTTGAGTTCAAGGCCAGCTTGGTCTAAATAACAAGTTCCAGGCCAGCCAGGGCGGCACAGGGGATCCTGTCTCAAAAGAAATCGAGAAAAAACAAAACAAACAGTAACAAAACAAGAGAGGATACACCTAGTCATGTTTGGTTCCTTATTTCTCTCTTCCCCCATCCCCGCCTCTCCAGGGGCTCATGTAGCCCAGGCTGGCCTGAACCCTCCATATAGCCAGGGAGGGCCCTGAACTTCTGATCTTCCTGCCTCTACCTTCTGAGGGCTGGGAATTACAGGTGTGTATCACACATGGTTTATGCCATGCTGGAGATTGAACCCAGGGCGGGGGAGCTCTGCACCTGAGCTGCATCGTCACTGTGGTTTGTCAAAAATTTGTATTGACAATTCTTTTCCGTTTGTTCTTTTGAGACAGGGTCTCCCGGTA
>NW_008332563.1:0-307 GCF_000622305.1 Nannospalax galili
CAACAGATGCTTAGGAAGTGTTTAAATCAGTGAGTGTTTGATTTATAACTACGGTATTGAGAAGCTTATTGAAGTATTAAAGTTCTGATGAGAAATGTGAAAGAAAAGTTCTCTTAAAATCTAAAATAAATAGAAGGTACAATTAAGAAGTTAAGATAAAATAGGAAATTTAAAATACCTTATAATAGGGTAATGTGTTAAATGGTTATCTAATAATCACAATAAAGATTTTTTTTTCTTTTTTGAAATTTTTTTTGGGATTTATTTATTTATTTATTTTTTAATTATTTAATAACCACATGATTAG
>NW_008332564.1:0-507 GCF_000622305.1 Nannospalax galili
AAAAGGAAAGGGGAAAATTATACCTTTCCTGGATTTCTTTTTTACAAGCCATATACGCAAGAAAGTTCCAGACCTCTGGGTCATATATGTCTGCTGACAGTATCCAGGGCGCAAATTGATACACTTCATTCCAAAATTTTAAGCTTTCTTTTTGGGAGATCTTAAGTCCCCTTGATTTAAGTAAGGCTCTAAGGGAACGAATTTGGAGTTTTTTCTGGCGTGATGTTAAATTTCCCATTATAAAAGGAAGATGTTTTTGCAGCAGTCTGACACTAGGGGGTGGAACGCCCTGACAGGTTACAAGCCTTTAAACTGCAGAAAAAAAAATGTCACTTTTAAATCTTTTGTTCTGGCCGCAAGTCACCTTGAATTCCCAGGTGCTATGCAGGGGAGCTAGTTAATTTAAATTCTCACTTAACTGGTTTTAGCTGAGGCTTGAGTCCCTGGGGGCAGGAAGACAAAACCTGATTAGGGAAGTTTTACCTTAGAAGCTGACTCCAAGGCTTA
>NW_008332565.1:0-566 GCF_000622305.1 Nannospalax galili
TGCAGTGCCCGAAGCAGTCAGAAGAGGCCATTGGATTGCCCTGGAACTGGAGTTACAGGTGGTTGTTAGCCATGTGGGTGCTGGGAATCAAACCTGGGTCCTCTGCAGGAGCAGCTAGTGCTGTTAACCACTGAGCCATCTCTCCAGCCCCAAGGGTGGAATTTTTAAAATAGAATAATTGTGTTAATTTTTATTAACCTGACTTCAATTTTGATTAACACAAAACAACCTATGAGATTAATTTTTGTTTAAAAATTTTTAAATATACTCAAAGCTAGGTTTTGAGTATATCTCCTTTGGGTAATACCTTTACATCAGTCTAGCTTGAAATAAAGGAGTTTTGCTTTCAGGAAAGTGAGGCCTTAAAATAACACCACTATGTGCATGGGTGTATTAAAACAGAGGTTTCACACAGCTTTCTTCTGGAAATAAAATTTAATTAATGATCGATTTCTCCCTCTTTGTTTCAGCACAGATACTACTTGAGGCTAAGCTCTCTCTTCTTTCCCCCTCACAGGGCCTCGTTGTAGATTTAGTGACCGTTCTAGAGCCTCCATCTTTGAGAG
>NW_008332566.1:0-350 GCF_000622305.1 Nannospalax galili
AGGATCTGCTCCCGCTCCTCAGTGGTGAAGAGGGTGCAGAGCAGCTGCTGGTAGTCGTCCCACGTGGGGCAATGAGTGAACATAATAGATTCCACCAAACTGATAAGACACTTGGGGTCTTCAGAAAATGGGGGGTTTTGGGTCCTCCAGTTGTAAAGATCGCTAGAGGAGAATGGCCAGTATTGATACTGTTGGTCATCTGGGCCGCCGATTGCTCGCGTCGGCAGCACTGGCACAGCCCCTCCTGTGATGGAGGAGGGGGCCTCTCCTATTCGGTCCCTAATTCCCCGAGACATTAACTGCATTCCTCCCGCCTCTCCAGGTCGTCCATCCTCTCCTGTGGAGGAGTC
>NW_008332567.1:0-303 GCF_000622305.1 Nannospalax galili
TCTTTTGCAGTGGTTTATATTCACCTATAGTAATCACTCCCCCTCTTGAAATTTCTCTTCACCTTGGGTTTCTGTGACCTAGAAGATACTGATAAGGAAGGTAATTTTTAAGACGTTTTGGAATGATTTACATTGCCAAATACTCCGAGACACAAAATCTGTTAAGCAATGCCTAGAGTAGATCAATTAGTGAAATAACTAGTAATAGTCACTATTTCCTAGGATGAATATGAGCCTTTACATACTTCAAACTTCCCTTTTATCTCTTATAACCCTCTTTGTAACTTCCACAACCTGCAGTAA
>NW_008332568.1:0-341 GCF_000622305.1 Nannospalax galili
ATGTGAGAAGAGAACCAGCTCCCTAGAAAGCTCTGTTTCATTGTGGTCATATACCACCTCTGGATCTTACAGTATTTCCTCTCCTTATTCCACTATGATCACTTAACCTTGGGAAGCAGAAGTTTGATTCAGGTATCCTACTCTGGTAGAAGTCCGGTACAGCCTCTTAGTCTCCGCACATTGGCCAGTTGTGGGTTTCTGAGTTAATCACCATCTGTTGCATAAGGAAGCTTCTCACGAGAATTGAGAGATGGGTATAACAGTAAGTCTTTAGGTGTAGGTTTAAAAGCATCACTTTTGTATAGAAATCCAGTATTAGGCTGTCCCATTTTTTTCCTGTG
>NW_008332569.1:0-555 GCF_000622305.1 Nannospalax galili
GGGTGAGGACTCACTGTAGCAGGCCATCCGCAGGTCCCCCTGGGAGCACATTGGAAATGACGATTGACGTTTCTCCATTTTCAAAGTGAGGGTTGTCTCTGACTCCAGATACTGCAATTCCAAATCCTTTTTTGGAATCCTGATCATTGGAGTGAGAGAAGAAAAGTAAAAATCTTTCCATAAGTGCTTTTCAGGATTGATTACAAGCACTCAATAAAGTAAAGGTCAAATCAATAACCAGAGACAACCTGGGAATAGATGGGTTTAGGGGAACAACTGAAAAGTGAAATAAAGCAACATTGTGGTCAGCTGACAGGTTCATAAAGGGAAACTCCTTATCTAAAAGGGGTGGCCTTGTGGAAGCTGAAAAAGACTGATAGTCCAGCTGGCAGGGGAAGAAGCAACAGTCTTCTACCTAGATACGGGTATGCTGTTCCAAACACCAAGGAGGCCTGTTCACAGCATCATGTCAGTCTGAGCAGGAACATCTTTAATAAAAACTGATTCTGTCTTTTTGAGACAGAGTCTCCCTGTAGCCCCAGCTGTCCTGGAACT
>NW_008332570.1:0-580 GCF_000622305.1 Nannospalax galili
TTTCTGATTCTGTCCTCTCTTTCCTCTAAAGTTTCTTGCTTGTTATAGATTCTCTCAGCTTTTCTTACTAAATCCTGTAAAGAGTACCCCGGAAGGCCCTCCAGCCATTGGAGCTTACCACGGATGTCAGGAGCTGATTGTCCTATAAAGGCCATAATAAGATCTGCCTGACGCTCCTGGGCTGTGGGGTCAAAAGGGGTGTACATCCGATATCCCTCTATCAGGCATTCTAGGAATCCAGCAAGGGTTTCATTTTCCCCCTGGGTTATAGCACATACCTTTGCCAAATTGGTTGGGCACCTTCTGGCCCCTTTGAGACCTGCTAACAGAGTCTGTCAATAAAGACGGAGACGCTCCCTACTGGCCACGGTTTCAGGGTCCCAGTTGGGTCTGGTCAGAGGAAATCCTGCGTCTATTTCATTTGGGAGCAAAGTGGGTCTCCCATCCTGCCCGGGGATGTTTTTCTGGGCCTCCAGAATAACTCTCTGTCTCTCCTCTGTGGTTAGGAGTGCCTGGAGGAGTTGTTGACATCTTCCCAGGTGGGTTGGTGGGTAAGAAGAATAGACTCAATTAAAGCAGT
>NW_008332571.1:0-285 GCF_000622305.1 Nannospalax galili
CCTGCCACTCTCCACCAGTGTCTCCTGGGAACAAGTTGTTGCCATCTGAAGAAACCTTTGACTTTCCCTATCTGTCTGTCTCCCTTCTTTCTCTCCCTCAAAAGAAATGGACCTTGCATTCACAAAAGTAAATCAGACAAAATATAGAGCTAATAACACACATCAAATTATTATCCACCAGTTGAACTGATAAGCATTCATGTATAAAAGTCAATATTTTCCAGAATTAAAGCGTGCCACTCCCAAGACTCAGGTATAAAATCAAATGGAAAAACAGATGTTCAG
>NW_008332572.1:0-416 GCF_000622305.1 Nannospalax galili
AATATGGAAGGGAAGTAGAGTTTTAACTGTTTACATCTTTTTCTTCTTTCTACTTCAACCAGGTACAACTAGTACCCAACTCCTTCCCTGTCATGACCCAATCTTCTGCCCCCATCTCTTAGTACCTAAGATTTGTTGTGTCTGTTCTTAACATTGAAATAGCACCTTAATATTATTAGACAGATTTATTTAATAAAAAGCACATTATGTCTAAATGGCATTTACCTCTCCAAAGTTTAAAAATCTGCTAGAAACTTACCCTGGTGCTGACCTTGCTTTCCTTAGAAAAGTACAAGCTTTCAATAAAACACTCTGACAAGCAACAGCAAAAAGCTGCTTGTCTCACCTGAATGTATAATAGCCATGAGAAGTGCCCTTGCACTGCTTTATATGGATGTATTTACACAAGCACATAG
>NW_008332573.1:0-801 GCF_000622305.1 Nannospalax galili
TGTGTATGTATGTATGTGTGTATGTATGTGTGTGTATGTGTGTGTATGTGTATGAATGTGTGTGTGTATATGTGTGTATGTGTGTGTATGAGACTGTAATTTTGTGTGTATGTATGTGTGTGTATGTGTTTATGTCTTTTTGTGTATATGTGTGTGTATGTGTGTATACGTGTGTGTGTATGTGTGTGTATGTGCGTGTATGAGTGCATTTAGTGATCCCTTCCTCTCTCTCTCCTTTCTCCTCTCTCTCAATAATGGCTAGCCACATATTTCCTTATATGAGCCATTTTCAGTTTTACGTGGGAAATCGAATGGGTTTTCTTTATATATAAATCTTATGTTTTTTAAAGGCCTAAATTTTAGACATAGGTGTTTGCAGACTCCCTTGAGTTCTACATGCTATCCCTAAAACTTACCCCAAAAGAGTCACACAGTAGCACTGGAGATTTGGGCAGCAGACACCTGTTTAGCATGTTAAAGAATATCTTCTATCTTGTTGCTCAGCCCACAACTGTGCTGAGCACTTTTAGGTGCATGAAGTGATGATGGTGTGTTTAGTTGGGGTAAGTGAAGACAATTTCAGGCAGGGCTGTAATAGCAAAGATGAAAGATCTTTATTATGAGCTCTCATAATATGATGTGAATAGCATGGAATTAGATGTCAATGTGTAATGTGCGTGTGTATATCGATGTGTATGTGTGTTAATATGTGTATGTGTTGGTGTGTATGTGTGTATGAGTGTGTGTTTGTGTGTATCTGTGTGTATGTGTGTGTATGTTTATGTATGTATGTGTGTATGT
>NW_008332574.1:0-404 GCF_000622305.1 Nannospalax galili
ACTTACCATTATAAAAAACCAATCCTTAGTGTAGAAGATATATAACCAAGACTCTCTCTGTGGCTGCAGGGAGACCTTGTCTCAAAAAGACCAAAAAAAAAACTCGTATTTTAATCTGTTTTATAGGAATTTAAAGAAAAATTAGCACTGTGTATATTAAAAAATTATTTTTATGCATGTATGACTGTTTTGCCCACATGTATATGTGTGCCATGTGTGTACAATGCCCATGGAGGCCGTAAGAGGGCACTGGATCCTCTGGAATGGGACTTAATGACACTTGTTACCATGAGCGCTGGGAAACAAACCTGGGTCCCCTAGAAGATTAGCCAATGTGCTTAACCGCTGAGCAGTTTCTCCAGCCTGCATTGTGTATATTTTTTCAAACAGTCATTAACAATTAC
>NW_008332575.1:0-550 GCF_000622305.1 Nannospalax galili
CATGGAGTTGATGCAGAGAAACCATTTGTTTCCAGGTCAGTCTAACCATAACATGGAGGTCAGCACCTAAAGTGCTGCTATTAGAATCTTCTCCAGTCACATTATTCTAGGCTGAGGTTTATCACCACCCGCTGTGGGACTGGCTCTGTGCACATACCCACTGTGGGACTGGTTCTGTGCACAGCTCTGCATCTCCTTTTCTTCACTATGAAGCAGAAACCAGTGCTGGCCCATCAGCCGGGTAGGGCACACTCAGGAAGGACCAATTTTTGAACAATTTCATCATCTGAGAGTATCTCTCACAGAGCTCACTACCACCTGATTTCCCGTCACAGACTCTGTGTGTATTCCAAGTCTTCACATCTGACTCAAATCCTCAAACCCAATGTCATCCATCGACTTGTGTCCCTAACCTGTGCTCAAAACAGCTTTTCACAGTGGGAAGTTAGAGGTAGGCTGGTGAGCTGGGGAACTGTCCAGGTGCAAGTCCTACCCTCAACAGACTCTGCTCTTTCCTCTTCCCAGCACCTGTTAGTCTGGACTGTATTCC
>NW_008332576.1:0-473 GCF_000622305.1 Nannospalax galili
ACTTATCTAAAAGAAAAGGGGCTTATCTGGTCACCTCTGTGGCTGGCTGTCCCTAGAAGGCGTTCGTTATAAGATGGAGTCGGGAACTGGCACGTGGATGGTATTCTGTGGGAATCCTTCTTTGAAGAGGGTGGTCTAGCTGCAGAGTTCTCAGGCCACTGGAAGAATGCTGTCCCTTTCCAGCTGCTTGTGCTGCCATGTGTACCTTTGCCACACCATGATCGCATATTGCTTTTGGCTGTTCAGCAGCTTACCTGGTTCTTCAGTCCTCCTGAAGGTTGTGGGCACAACTAATACTCATCACTGAATCCTTTCCTGTGTAAGCCTCCTGTTGCAGAGAATGGAGTCACAGTGAAGAGCGTGGCCATTGCAGTGCGCACCGTGTCATACTATTTAAGGATGCCTTCTGATAGGGGACCGTAGAGCATCACAAGTGCCTTGTGATGAAAGTCAACTTGTTGGATATCTTTGCT
>NW_008332577.1:0-422 GCF_000622305.1 Nannospalax galili
CATTTTGAATAATTTAAGTAGTATTGGTTAGAGGTCTTCTTTAAATGTCTGTTAGAGTTCTGCTGTAAATCCATCTGGTGCTGGGCTTTTTTTATTTGGGAAGCTTTGTATTACTGTTTCAATTTCCTTATTTGTTATGGGTCTGTTTAAACTGTTGATCTCTTCTTGGTTTAACTTTGGTGGTTCCCATGATTTCAGATATCCATCCATTTCTTTTAGAGTTTCAGATTTATTAACATGTAAGTTTTAAAAATATTCCCTTATAATAGTCTGGATTTTTAGGGTGTCTGTTGTGATGGTTCCCCTTTTATCTCTGATTTTGTTGATTTGGATTTGCTATTTCTTTCTTTTAGTGAACTGGGCTAGGGTTTTGTCTATATTGTTTAGCTTTTCAAAGAACCAGCTCTTAGATTCATTGATTC
>NW_008332578.1:0-458 GCF_000622305.1 Nannospalax galili
GAAGGCTGATTCAACTGTCATTGAGAAGTCATTATGGGTGTTGCTCTAGCATCATTTTGATTTTTCTTGTCTTTTTGGGTCAGGGTCTCCCTGTAGTCCCAGCTGACCTGAGCTCACTATGTAAATGAGGCTGGCCTTGAACTCACAGAGATCGACCTGCCTTTGCCTCCCGAGTGCTGGGAATAAAGGCGTGCACCACCACTTTATTTAGAATGAATTCTGGCACAGACACTAATAAAACTATATCTTCTAACTCATGCTGGGACCCTAATTGGAAACCTGGACTGAGGGTTACATGTAGTTTTGAGCGGTTGTGCTATTGCTGAAACTGAACCCAGATCCTCATCAAGAATAATAAATGCTCCTACCATTCAGTAAATGCTCCTGATCATCTCTTCAGTCAACTCTGTGGCATCCAAAGCCTCTTTATTTGTAGAACCCTTTCATCATTGACCTCA
>NW_008332579.1:0-695 GCF_000622305.1 Nannospalax galili
CATCATTCTATGGGAGCTATGGATTTCTCTAAAAACATGACTTTATCATTTTGCTGAGCACAGGCAATTAAAGGTATCCAGTAAGAGCTATGTAGTGTCACTAGGTGACAGCACTGGAGTTTTGGGGTTTTGTTTTGTTTTGTTTCTTTGTAGGGACAAGATGAAAGGAATGAGTTAGACACCGTGTGGGTTAAAGGCGTTATGGTATAAACCAACTCCTTACCCCCTCCACAGCGTGGGTGCCTGGCACAGGGGAGGCAGGCAGCATCTCTAACTATACTCCACCACAATCAGCTGGACACCATGGAGCAGAGCCCAGGAGCAGGCCTCAAAGGGCTCTTTCATCCTCACTACCCAGAACAATGCTGAGTCTCACGAATTCCTCTTTTGTTCCACGCAGCACAGAAATCACAAACATTTTTTAACTACTCCGTGTTTTCCTAGCTGTTTGTTCTTTTCTCAAAGGTCCTAAGATCACAGAAAAGCATCCAAGAACAATAGCTGGGGAGCCTGCTCTGCAGTTGCAACAACAAGGCCAGAGGTTCCAGCTGAAGGAGAGAAGGTACAGGAGGGTCAGCGGCTCACTGGGCAGAGGCTAGCTATGGGAGCAGGCTCTGGCCCTGGCTCTCAGATCCTCACAGTGCCGAGTTCCTGCTGCGCCTGCAGGATTCCTGCTTGATGACTGGGGCACTGGA
>NW_008332579.1:2069-5354 GCF_000622305.1 Nannospalax galili
AGCAAAGTACCACTCCAGTTCAAAATTCAAAGAAAGTTCTAAAGGCTGCAGCAGGCTCTACCTCGTACAGGCAGAACTGGAGAAGAGTTCGAGCCACAGTGTCCTGGATGGATGGAGAACATGCCCATGATCATAACTGACCTTGGCTAGCCTGTGTCTCAGCTGCTTTCCATGTTGTTGGTCTTCTCAGCTCCAGACTGAGCTCAGAAGACAGTTACCCTCAACAGTCTGCTCCAACTCACTTTTCCATCTCACCTGTCCCTGCACCTCACTGTGAGCCTCACCAGTCCCTGGCAGAGCTTTCTGTCTCCCAAGCTTCCTCTGTACTCCTTAACCACTAGAGCATGGGGCTATGGGTATCCTGCAGAACGATACTCCAAACTGGAAGAACTGGTAGCTGAGAGTCAAGAAAAACACAGAGCCCACAAAAGGGGCTCTGAGCACAGCCCAGAGGATCCAGAAGGAAGGAAGAACAAGGCAGCAGGTACCAAGGGTTTGCTTTCACAGGTACTGGGCACTTCTTGTGGATCCTGTCCAGCATGGGGAACACTGGTGGGGTGAGAGTCATGATAAAATAATCACAGCTCTGCTATCAACTGGCCCCCTGATGATGGGCAGGTGGCTACCCATCTCTAGGCCTGAATATCCCCCATCAATGAATAGTCAGAGCTGGCATTGTTCACAGTAGTGGAGGCTAGGAAGTACAAGATCCGGCCCTGGTGGCCACAGTGACTAGCAAGGGCTCACTGCTAGCTCACAGATGGCTATCTTCTTGTGTTCTCATAGCAAGAGATGTGAGGGAGCTCAGGGTGGGGTGGAGTGGCAAGTCTCTTTCCTAAGTGCAAATCTACCTCATGGCCTAATCATGCCCCCAAAGACCCCACCTCCTTAAACCATCATCTTGGGAATTAGAATTTCAATATATGAATTGGAGAGAAGGGACATAAAAACTCAGTCTATTGCATGTGTCTAAAGAAGTCTATAAAGGACTGAGGTTAAAATGCAGATGGGGCAAGTAAGGCTCTGACCCTTGCCCCAGGCTCCAGAGAAGAGTGGATCTCAGCTCAGTGACCAGAGTGTCCCATACTGGGTACTCCATAGCAGGGAATACAGAGCCTAGAGGGGAATATGAAGGGCTGGTCCCCACAACCCCCTTCCCCTGCCCCAACAAGGGCCAGGCTCAATTTCACAACAAGAGCTAAAGGTCTGAAGAGGTAACTGCCATCCCCAAGCATTACAAATTAGCAGGGAAGCTGTAAGGAGGGAGGAGTCCTACTTTCATACTGTCAACTACCAACATCACCTAAGAAACCTACCTCACTACCCCATTAACATGCCAAACTGAGCAGACACACTTCCCCTGCCACTGTAGGGCCAGAGAAGGAAAAGTTGTCCCAACACCCCTGTGTCCAAGGACACTCAGTGCACTGGAGTTTTCAGAAGCAGCAATGTGGGATTGTGAGTCAGGAGCCTGGCTCTGCAAGGACCAGCTAAGTGACCTTGAATTTGTCCTCTGGTCTCACTGTCCTGCACTGAGAAAGGAAGAAGCTGACGATGTCTTTCTTCCCATTCAGCTGTGAAGTCCTATCAGTCCACTCAATGGGAATGTGAATCAGCTTTAATCAGCTCCAGCTAATTCCACTAGTATTTTTAGATATCTTCAATGTAAGCCTCAAACTTAATAGCCCGCCCCCCAAGCCCCAAACACACACACACAATGCTAGGCACTGCTGAAGACAAAGAGAGTGGAAGAGCTCAATCACTCATCAGAGGGCAAAAGCTCTCACTTCCCAGAACAAAGAGCTTGCCTCAAGCTTGCCATAGGCATCCACTCCCCGGAGCCTCACTGACTGATGGGCCGGCCCTCCAAGCCCATGCCCTCCAAGATGGCTGGTAAAATTAGAGTGGGATTAATCTATATCAATCATCCCCCTTCCAACTGTTGAGGCTTTGGGGATTCTGGTAGAGCATAGGCACTGCTGCTTGAGTCACCAGCATCTGTGTGTAATAGAGAACTCTCCCTGGGACATCTCTGGAGGCAGAAGACAGTGAGTCCAGGGGCTGGAAGGGCTGCATCTTCAGACGTGCATCAACTGAATTATTAATGGACTCTCAGTACTGCTCAAGTTTCCTATGACAGATGGCTGGGCAAGCTGATGGTTCCAAGACCAATTAAGAATGTTTGTGGATTCCAAAGCAGTGCCATAACTGTGTCTTAAAACATCTTCAGAACTCATTGCAGGAAACTGAGCTAGTTGCCTTTCTGGACACCATCTAGGTGCTGTGAGGTCCTGGGACACCTTCCCTGTCCCAGGCATCTCCAAGAACCCCAATTACAGAACACGGCACAGACAGGCCTTCAAAATCCGAGCCTTAGGAAAACAAATGTCATGGAACAGAACTAACCTGGGGCTAAAATCAAGAAAAAGGTAACTTTCAACAAAGCTAGGCAGAATTGTGTACTAAAGGGTTTCATGGTCTTCACTGCACTTCATGAGAAGAGACTAATGTATGCGTGCACATACAAACACAGTTGGACTTCCATGTTCATGGGCTCCACATCCACAGATTCATTCAACTGAAAAGGGCTTCTTCTAACACAATGATTCTAGGATGGGGACAACCAAGATCCTACTCAGCCCTAGGTCATGGGACTGTCACATTCACCATCTGCTACTTGGTTTCGGCCTGTTCTCGATCACAGTACCAAGGGACTGGGTGCTCAGAGGGTACTGAACCTGAGACAGAAGCTTGGATGTGGCTACTCTTGATTGTGAGGTATTCCTAGAAAGTAGAAGGAAGAATTGGAAAAGGAGGACAGGCCACTGTAAGAGTATGTTAATCTTCCAGGCACGGGTGCTAAATCAGGACTCCAGAGCCCTGTACCAAACACCTCTCAGAGCTGCCCTCCAAAGGGATATGAGAGTGGAACATGGAGTACCATCCCCATGCCACCACAGCATGTCACCTGCAGGCCATACACACAGCTCCCTCTTTCAAGCTGTCTGTGCAGTGGGCTCTCAGGTCCTAAGGAGAGCAGTCCTTAGGGGCCTTCGGAACTCTCCCTCGACTGTCTACTGCAGTCACTGAGTTCAGGAAAAGGCCATGGGCACAGGATTATGCTGCAAGACATACTTCATCGTTTATGGTTTTTTTGGGGGGGGGCTTTTAAAGAAACTAAATGATGAATTGAATTCTCAATGAATGCAATTATAATATCATTCTACATTTTTCTTTTTTAAATTGAATGCATCTATGTATGTTAAATATACTATCTGCTTTATC
>NW_008332580.1:0-309 GCF_000622305.1 Nannospalax galili
CCCAAATCCTCATACATTTTCTGGCATGTAGTTTCCATCTTTGAGCACTGCCAGTGATCGCAATGGGTAGGGTTAGGAGAAGCTTCACACCCTAGAGGCAAGTCTTGGATGACATTGTATCTGGTGTTAAAGCATGGTGCCCACTTATGTGACTCTTTTCCCTAGAACCAAAAAAAGACACTAGAATTCATTTTTGTGTGTGTGTGTGTGATGGGGCTTAATAGTTTGTGAAGACAGTCACTTATTTTCTTTTTACTTTTTATTTTTCTGGTCTTTTTGAGACAGGGTCTCCCTGTAGCCCCAGCTGTC
>NW_008332581.1:0-3514 GCF_000622305.1 Nannospalax galili
TGACAGCCTCTTCTGTCCTCCGCGGGCACTGCACGACATGGGTGCACTTACAAGCAGGCAATACACACATACACGTAAAAAAAATTTTTTTTAAAAATACAACTTTAAAAAGAAATACTTAAAAGAAAACCAAGCAATTAAATTTTGAGAGGAAGACAATGCAGGGTGGACCCATTTCTTTTCCAACCTTTTCTGGAAAACAAATACAAAATACTTTTGCTTTGTCATGAAAATCAGTAAGAATTTAACACACTTCCAAAATCCTGTATGTAATTTCTTCTACCTCTATGTAAGATTCAATGTTTTAAAACTGAGCTGGGCATTAGCTAGTGAGCATGCAAGTATCCATGTGTATCCCTGACTGTGCCTGTTTGAAGTTCCTGACCTTTTTTTGACTTCCTCATAATGAACTGTGACTGGGGATTATAAACTGAAATAAACCTCTTTCTCTCCTAAATTTTTTTTTTTTGGTCTTTTGAGATAGGGTTTTCCTGTAGTCCCAGATGGCCTGGAACTCACTATGTAGACCAGGCTGGCCTCAAACTCACAGACATCCTCCTTCCTCTGCCTCCAGGGTGCTGTAACTAAAGGTGTGCTCCACCACAGGGGATTAAAAATTTAAACCCAGTATGGTAGAGGAGAGCTTCCCTTTCACAGCAAGAGGATTACCTCAGCATTTATTTCCTGGGATTCAGAGATGACACATTATGCTTAACATGATTCCATGCACTAGTATCAAATATGGCATTTATTGGCCTTTAATTTTGAGCTTCATAAAGTGTATACTTGTTATTAGGTTAAAGAAGCCACTGACATGATTGGTCAACTGCAAGGTAAATTACCGGGAAGCTCAACAGAGAAAGCCTCAAAAGCAGAGCTCGTGGCCCTTCTTGACTGCCATGACACGTGTTCCCTGGAGCTAGAGCAGCAGCAGCTGGCCCTGGGGATGCTACAGCAGTGAGCACTGAGCATGCTGAAGGACGGAGCTGTCCCCGCACCTGGAGAGGAGCCTCCCGTCCTGCAGGAAATCATGGCGATGCAAGACCAATGCCTCAAGTAATTACACATCTGCTTTCTTTCATTGGTACAACTGGTCTTCACCCAAAGGGGTCACTTGTATCCTTGGGCGTGGGGGCGCTCTGTCACATCACCTTCAGAATGCGGATCTATTCCTGTTACTTCTACTTCGGAGTTTTCTTAACTCTTCCATCTTTTGTCTGACATACATATCTGATAACAGAATTCTTATCAGTGATGAAAGCATGGGGCAATGGCTCAGTGGGTAAAGTGCCTTCTGCACAAGCATTAGGTTCTCAGTTTGATCCCCAGAACCCACATTCATAAAACAAAAAAGCCAAATATGGTGGCACACACTTGTATTCCCAGCACTGGGGAAGTGGAGATGGCCAGATCTCTGGTGCTCACTAGCCAGCCAGCCTAGCCTACTCGGTGAACTGAAGGCCAGAGAGACCATCTCAAAAAATGAGATATATAACTCCTGAGGAACAACACCCAAGTTTGACCTCTGCCCTCCACATAAATGAACACATACATGTATCTGTACACATATGTACACCCATAACACACACATACAGATACACCTACAAACCAAGCAGGCTCAAAGTCTGCCTTCCTTCATTTTAAAGTGCTTATAGGTGATCAAAGAAACCATTTCAGTAAAGTCTGAAAAGGACACTGTACATGGATAAAGACCTGATAAAAGGAGCTCAGGGAAGGAAAAGTTTATTTTGCCTCATGGCTGAGGGGATATGTGGCAGGGAAGGCTTGAAGGCCAGAACGTGCGGTAGCTGGTCACACTGCATCCCCAGTCAGGAAACAGAGTGATGAATGTGGTACTCCATTCTCTTTGTTTTCGGTTTTATTCAGTCTGGGACATCAGCCCATGGGATGGCACCACCCACATTTAGAAGCACTTGTTCCTCTTCAGTTAAACATCTGTGGAAATGCCCATACAAACTTGCTCACAGGTGTGCCTCCTGGGTCACTCCCAATCCCTTCAAGTTGAGGAGATTGACCATTGGTGATACAAATGTAAAGCAGATGCACCTAATCTAGAGTTGGGAAAGAAGACATTTCTTCTGCAGCTAAAGACTGAGTCAGTTTGAGCTCAGCATTGAGGCAGAATGGCATATAAGAAAGCTTGGAAAATCCCTGGGTGTGGAGGGGAGAAGATGAATGATTCAAGAGATGAAATGCTAGAGATGGTAACACATACCTGTAATTCCAACACTCAGGAGACTAACGCAGGAGCCTGAGTATGTAGTAAATCCCTGGTCAGAAATGAAGTATGAACAGCTGAGCACTATTTAGAATGCATGTTAGACAATTCATTGTCTGTATAGCAAGTGTGATACCAAAGTGTAGGCAATTAATCCCATTTAGTGAAAGTGAACCTAGGAGAAAGTTGATCTTGATGTTTATAACCATCCTGATTCACTTCTTCGGCCATAGAAAAAGAACTGTCTTGAGATAATTTAATTCCTATATTAACTAATTTCAGCTTATACCATTCTACACTCACCTCTTTTAGTTATTAGTGACCTTGGGTAATGGGATACCACATCCCGAGAAACCTTTTTGTCAGATTAATTCAAACTATGACATTGACATCTTCGTGGTGGCATAGCTAAAGCCTGACTCTGTTTTAAAGGCTGTCTTTTCACAGCCACACACATGGCACATTTCTTTCAAATACTGATGTTGAGGAGCCATTTGAGCAGATTCACAAAGAGGAAGCAAATTGCAACTCAGTGGCAGGGAACAAAGTCTACTCTCAAATTTCCAGAGATCAATTATTCACTTCAGGTGATGCAAGTTCTTCTCTTATCCTTCAACTTGACCTCAGCATTGCTGCATAGTATCTGACAGTCTTAGGGAAATGTCTTTACTTGCAAAGAAACATACTTTATTCTATGATTTTCACAAAATGATCCTGTGCCGGGGGGTGGTGGAGCTCCTCTCTGTATCCACCTCTAATTTCTCCCTCTGATATTTTGAAGCATGCAGGAGAAAGTGAAGAATCATGGGAAGGTGGTAAAGCAGGAGCTTCAGGAGAGAGAAGCGGTGGAGACTCGAATTCTGTGAAATCGTGGGTTCAAGAAACAAAGGAATATTTAGGAAATCCAACAATAGAGGTAGATGCTCAACTGGAAGAGCTGAAGGTACGAAACTCTTCTTGTTCTCAGTGCCCATTATGTTAAAAATGCCTTTATTTTAGCTCCTTTTGTTTATAGTTGTTGAAACTGTGATTTAAAATCTTTAGGCATGTATTAAATAGGTATAATGTACTATTTCTTCATGGGATTGTTTGTTTCATAAAGGGGACATGCTTCAGACTTATTTTTCTTTAAGATGTTTCTCTAAATTCACAATAATACACCATTGAAAAACAGATGGCTTTATCTCTAGATCCATCAAAAGCAAGTTCCTTCTCAGGTGCCTAGAAATTTCTTATTTTTCTTTTCTCCCTCAGATCCTCCTGACTGAAGCCACA
>NW_008332583.1:0-2836 GCF_000622305.1 Nannospalax galili
CCTTGTTTTGTGAAACAGGGTCTCTCATTGCTGTGGAGCAACCAAGTAGGTAAGGCTGGCCAGGGAGCCCAGGACACGCCTCTCTCTACCTCCCCAGCAGTGGGATTACAAGCATGCACCAAGATGCACATGCTTTTTTGTTTTTTAAAATGTGGATTCCAGGGGTCAAACTCAGGTACCCATGCATGCACTTTATCCACTAAACTATTAACCCAGCCCTCTTTTTAAACACAAGGTCTCAATATGTAGTCCAATGTAGCCTCAATTTTTCACCAAGTTTGGATTTTTCAACTATACCAAAGTCACAAATGAAGAACTTACTGAATTTTAAGCTTCATTCTCTACTCAAAGCAGGCAAGCATAAGTCAGTTACCGCATCCTCTAAATGGTGACAGCGACTTTTAAAAAAGCCATCTTTAGCAAACACTAATAGTTGACAGTTCAGAGGTACGTGCTGCCAGATCCATGACCTTCTGGTGGCTTAAGTAGTTACAAGGTCTTAGAGCTTTGTGGAAAATCTGTTGATTAACATGTTCCAATTAGAAAATATTAAATAAAGCAAAAATAGGTTCAGCCACTAAATTTGGATGGGTCCCAATCCAAACCAAGGCATTCAGTGAAACACACTCATTCTCTATAGGGAAACTGCCAATAATTAGCATTCTGTACTGACAGAGACATAGAAGCCCTTAATGGGAAATACATCCACACCCAAGAATGAAAACTAAGAACAAGAGTGGATTAGGTCCGCTAGCACTCCACTCCACCACTTCCTATGAGGGTTGCCACCTAGTGATTTTAATTTTTCAAGTCCAGGCAATCTGCCAAGTCAACACTAAAACCGGACTAACAACTGATTTTTCCTATTGCAACACCGCCACCAAGTCCTGTGCTTTCCCTCTTTCCTTTGCCCTCAAACAGCAATTCTTATTTTGAAAATCAACTAATTTACCCTATAATCTGTTCCAATGGAAGCTCCCAGAGGGCTGCCACCAGCGTTAACTCTTCTTGGCAGCGCCAACTGGCCGTGTGGCAAAAGGAAGCAAAGCAGGTGCTAAAAACACGGAGTAAACCTGAGGCAGTAACAGTATGCCAGTTCTGGACTGAGAAATCCAGCTGCCCAAAGTCGACTTCTTGGGTCCTGAGTAAAAACACTGCCAAAACAAATGGCTGCAGGTGAGAAATCAAACTGTTCTGAGAAATGTAAACTCTGTTTTTAGATCCCAAACTTGACTCAAGGCCATGACCTTTCCCATTAGTGTCCAGGTAAGCATTAGGTATCAAAAGATGAGAGTTCCCCCAAAAAAGGTAATCCCAAGGGCAAATGCAAGTTTCCAGACACCTTCCCTGACTCCCAGGGAGCATATCTTTCCCTACCTAAAGTAGTCTTTCACGAAAGTTGAAAACTAACCACTAATTAGCCTCTGATTTTACTCTACAAGCAGAAAAATTCTGGATTTCTGTTCCCTCATTTGGCAGTGCAAACACACACAAATCTGACCAACTGCACTCCTTGGTTGACTTCTGGTAGCATCCTAAACTTGTACTTTAGGTCCTATGCGAACAAGGTTACAAAGATAAGATACTTTACTTTTAAGGTTCAAAATTCATTCTTATTGCCTTAAGAAAATCCAGGATGTCAAGATTTCCTCTCCATATCACCCTCAAACATTTCAAAGCTGAGAGTTCTTCCCTCCACTGGTGCTTTCCATAAGGGGGTCAGATAGGAAGGATCTAGGTTAAACTCCCAGCCGGTTTCCTATGCTCATCACTTCCAACTGCTGCTGAGGTTGCACCTTGTGAAGCTTCCGGGAGGGGGGGGGGTTTCTAGGTCGCTGCCCACTGCAGGAAGCCCCCTGCAGCCAGATTCTCCAAATGCTCTGCCCACCCGAGTCCCTCCTCTTCAGCATCTTCCTCCAAGGGGGAAGCAGGGAAGGTGGGCTGAAGCAACAAGAAAACTTCCCTAGGGTTGGCACAAACTCCACCATCGGGGCTGGACTCACCTTCCCGACAGAGCCCCATGACTTCGCGGTTTTTCCCAAACTCCTTCAAACTTTCGTCCAATTCGGTCCCTAGGAGATACACACACAGGAGGAGAGGCAGGTCAGTGGCCAGGAGTGTGACGCACGCTCACGCACGCACAGGGTAGGTGTGGGCACCTCCGCGTTCCGCAACCCAGTGAACTATAGCATCTCCGACCCCCGAGGGGGCGGGTCACAGGGCAGGGCGCAGGGCCGGGAAGCCGGGGAGAGGGAAGGCGGGGGCGCGGGGAGGCCGAAGGCATGTGGACACTCACCGTCCTTCCCTGGAAGTTTGGAAGCTTCGACCCACAGATTCCACGGCTGTCCCAGCATCGCTTCGGGGCTGGGCAGGGGCCTGCGCTCCCACAGCGTCGCCATGGCGGCGGCCGAGCTAGAGGCAGCTCCCGGGCCGCCGTCCTCTGGCCGTGGGCGCCGCGGCGGCTGCCGCTGGGGCTGCGGAGGCTGAAGCTGGTGCTGCCGGGCGGCCGCTGCTCCGCCCGCCGCGCGGCGCGACTCCCCCCTGACGTCATCCGCGGCCCGCTCCGACATTCTTTCCGCTCCTACAATGTAACAAAAAGGGGGAAAAAAGAGTGGCGCGGGGGCCGCTTTTAAGGAGGCGCCGCGGAGTTCCGGCGGCGCGCGGCCCGCGGCGGGTGGGGCGCTGACAGCCCCCGGCCCCTAGCAGCTGTCTCAAAAAGACAAAAAGGAAAAAAAAAGTGTCTATACTGAACATGTACAAATTTTATTCCCTAAATACCATATGACAACTTTCTATAGCATTTACATATTACTAGGTATTGTATGGAATCCTGAAG
>NW_008332583.1:2927-14917 GCF_000622305.1 Nannospalax galili
CGCGCGTCCGTCCGAGCGGCGGCGCCCGGCCGGCTCCCTTAAGCGGAGGCGCCTCCTGTCGCCTCCTCCCCCTCGCCGGTCCCTCCCTCTCCGCTCCGCTCGCTCCGGCGAAGTTTGCACGTCAAGCCCCCGGAGTGGAGCCAGGGCGAAGTCGGAAACGCAGCCACCTATGGAAAGCCGGCCCGGCCGCGGGCAGAGCGGAGCCGAGGGGCCTCCTGGGCCACCGGACCTGGTGCCCGCGCTCTGCTCCCGAGGCTGCACAGTAGCCGAGGGCCGGACTGGGAAGCCACCTCGGCGCAGATGCCGGGCGAGAGCCGAACGGCGGGCAGGTGGAGAAAGCCGCCCAGGTGTTAGCCCAGGTGACTGCATCAAGCCCCTAGTGCACGTGATGCTCCACGTGTACCTCGGTGACCACAACCTTAGTATTTTTTTTAAATTTCATTTCATGTGTGCGAGTGTTATACCTGCATGCGTGTAAGTACACCCCTTCGGTGCAGTGCCTGGGGAGAACAGAAGAGGGCGTCGGATCCCCTGGAGCTGGAGTTACAGACCGCCGTTGTTAGGGGCCATGTGAGTGCTGTGATTCAAACCCGGGTCTTCTGCAAGAACAGCCACTGCTCTTAACAGCTGAGCCATCTCTCCAGCCCCTGTTTTAAATATTCTTTAAAAACTGTGTCTAGCCGGTTGTGGTGACACAGACCTTTGATTCTAGCACTCAAGGGAAAGGCACATGGATCTCTGTGAGATCAAGGCCAGCCTAGCAGCTGTCTCAAAAAGACAAAAAGGAAAAAAAAAGTGTCTATACTGAACATGTACAAATTTTATTCCCTAAATACCATATGACAACTTTCTATAGCATTTACATATTACTAGGTATTGTATGGAATCCTGAAGATTTAATGAATATGGAAAATGTGTGTAGGTTATATGTATATACTGTGCCATTTTATAGAAGACTTGATTGAACGCCTGTAAATTTTGGTACCTGTGAGGGTCCTGGAATCCAATACCAAGGGATGAATGTCACCAAAAAAATGGTTGAAATGGCTGGAAGGCTTTAAATTTCAAAGGATCATTTCTAAGCTGGCATTTCTAAGCCAGGCATTGGGAAAGCAGAAGCAGGTAGAGGATCCCAGTGAGTTTAAGGCCTGGTCTACATAGGGAGTCCCAAGCCTGCCATGGCTACTTAGGGAGACCCTGTCTCAAAAAGCAAAAACAGAATAAGGCCAGGTGTGGTGGTGCACACCTTTAATCCCAGCACTTGGGAGGCAGAGGCAGGCGGATCTTTGTGAGTTCAAGGCCAGCCTGATCTATACAGTGACTTCCAGGACAACTGGGGCCATAAGGAGACCCTGTCTCAAAAAGCAAAAACAGAATAAAAGTATCAATGAGAAAAATACATGGTTAGAACATATATTCCCTTGGCAATACAGTTGCCAACTCTTAACAAAGCTTGTGTCTCTGATGCAAATTTTCAATTTTCACTCATTCTGAACCACTGAAACATTTACATAAATGTTGCCCTACATTCAAGTATATACAATTTATTATTTTGAATTCAGAGTAATTGGAAAGGTGGTAGATAAATGATCTTCTCCTTTCTTGTATGGAGATAATGCATCGCACTGAGATGACTTCCAGCCAGTGGGAACAGTATAACAATTTATGATCCTTCAACTTCTGGCCTATTTTCTACTTGACAATTCTTTGGTTTATAAGGTTTTTAACTGATAAAGCAGAACAGAGCTTAAAATTAAAAGTACTGGATCTCTTAACATCATGTAGCTATTAAGAATAACTATTAATAATAGCCATCAATTACTGAGCTATAGGTACAAGGAATATGCCGAGGTGCTTTACTGCACTGCATCAGTATTCATAATTAGATAAGCTCAAAGTTGTATTTACAACAGACAGATAAGGAAAAGGTAGGGCTCTGGAGCCAGTCTTATTGCCTGCTTCAGATATTAGCTCTTCTACTTAACAAAATATGGAACCTTGAGCAAGTTACCTAGGTTGCCAGTGCCTCCGTTTTCTAGTCTGTGAAGTGGAGATAAGGCCAGGCTTCTGAGGATCACAGTAAAAGATCCTTTGAAAGTACTTAGTACCAAGCTTAAAACAAACAGTAAAAATAAGTGACTTACATCAAACTGAGCAGTTCAGTTCAATCCTTATCTAAGAAGTAAGAGGATATGGAGACCGACTAATGACAAGCAGTTCTTGCATTTCCCACCAAATCCTTTTCCTGCAGCCAGTGCATTTCACCACACTTTGTCATCACCCCTCAAAAAGTCCTAATGCTTTCTGGAAAAGACAGATTCTGTTATGACCCGTAGTTGTTTTGAGTTTCCTTATTAATGATCTGAAAGAATTACCAATGAAAGTAAAACTGAAAGCTCAAAGTGCATCTGATATTCAAATTTTGGCAATATTTTTAAAGTAGTCCTTAGATGAAGAACACAGTTTATAAACAAGAATACAACAGAAAACCAAATACTTAAGTTTTTCTTGCCAGGAAAGAAACTGACCACCTTGTCTGTAAATATACCACCTTCCATCTCAAAAATATATAGAGTGGCTCACTTAATTTACACTCATTTGACACACTGTTGTCACATGATAGTGTTTTTTGCACAGAATTGAATACTTCCTCCAGTACTTTAGTATCTGTTCTTGAAATGATACAGACTTTGTAAGGTTTGAACCAGGAGGATTCAGTTTGTCAAGCAGTTCCTGTATGCCTCCTGTACCTTAAGCACTCTGCTAGGCATCAGAGTGGAAAAAAGGGGTCATTTATGATAGAAGAAAATTAAGCATTTATCAAAATGCCTATGTTAAAAGCTGTCCCTATCAGAATTTATGTTGCTTAAAAACAAAGCTGTCAGAAAAGAAATGCTGCCAAATTATGACCATTTCATCTCTTCCAAGGATGCATTTAAAATAGTCTCTTACTTCACCATTCAAATTTAGGGAAGTTCCCAGGAGGTACCAGAGGGAACAACCGATCTTTTCTACATCAAAAGATTGTATGCACAGCATATTCACCTGCAACACACTTTGCTCAAAGTGTCATAATGCACAATAAAATGCAGTTAATCTTTTAAGTTTTTACATCCAGTTTAATGTAAAAAGGCTGAGCCCGGTCAAAACTTTTCTGAGATTCAAGAGTCCATATAAGTCTTTGCAGCTGGGGGAAAATATCAGTCCAAATACAACATTTTAATAAACTTGGAAACTAGTAATAAAAATATATGTATGCATGTAAATTACAGAATTGGTAACAAAGGTTCTCCATTATTAGCTCCAAAGCACTGATGTAGTTTTAGTAACAAACTCAGATTCCCTGAATTAGGAATTTGTTGGCTGATGTCACAAAGATCCCCCTGCACCTGCCTCCTAAGTGCTGGGATCAAAGGCATGCACCACCATGCCTAGCACTTTTTTTCCCTTATTCCACTAAAATTTGCATAACTTTGGTCCACATCCTCTCTTCCTCCTCCAACACTACCTTTCCCTTTCCCTTCTTTCTGGTACAGAGGGTCAGGGCTCTATTTTTTACGAGGAGTATCTCACGCCTTTCCTTAACTGCTCCTCTAGTGAAACACCTTACAGCTTGTCATGAATACATCAGTATCACAGTAGAGAGAGAACAGTAGAAGGATAAATTAAATTCATCATCTTAGTAGCCGGAATTGCTGACAATACAGTGCAAAATGAGAAATAATAAGGACAGTTCCAACAGTGGTAACTTAAAGATAATTATCTCTTTGAAGACTTAACCTGTATACATACTCATTCTACAAAATGCATTATCTACTAAGCAGTTCAAAGCCCTGAATTTTTAGTAGTGACCTGAAGTATAATATCAACCTTGATTTGAAATCTTTATTGAAAGTCTCTACGTAATTTTTTAAAAAGGGTTTAAGTTATTTTAAAAAATGGGAAAACTAAACCAACATTCAGCTATAAAAAGAGGCCAACTATATAGTTTTTAGTGCACTGCCTCAGATGCAATAAAATGCAAAGATTAAACACACTGTTAAAGATAATTCCCCATGTCACCTTTGTACTGAGGAAGCTTTCACTGAACTGACTGTAAATATTACCATCTTAAAGGCCCAGCAGTTAAGAACACCACCACTGTTTAGCTGCATCACGGAGGAAATCACTTCACCTCTCTGGAATTGTTTTTTCATTTACAAAAGGACTAGAACAAAAGCAGGCACTTGGAGCAGTAGGAATTAGTAGTGGCAGGGTGCATTAGGGCACACCTTTGATCCCAGTACTCTAGAGGCAGAGGCAGGTCGATCTTTGTGCAATCAAAGCCAGCCTGGTCTACATAGTGAGTTCCAGGCTAGCTGAGGCTACAGGGACATCCTGTCTCCAAAATAAATAAATAAATTAGATAGATAGATAGATAGATAGATAGATAGATAGATAGATAAAATAGTGCAAAAGCAAACCATGCTAGCTGTTGCTATGACCAATGCTACCTCTGTTACACAGTAAGCCCCAATTTTATTCTGTCCACATAACACTTTAAGATGGTCTTGCTGAAGCACTTTATTTACATCAGTCCTTGCTCTCAAACTTGGAGGGGCTCCCCCACAGACCACTGAAATAGATAAAAACATACCTCTTAGCATTCAAAGGCATCTACAGGCCGCCCTGCATTTGCTCCTCAGCCAGCTCCTTGCTGCAAGCACTCTATGTCCAACCGGAACACCCTTCCATAGCTTCTAGTGTGCTCCCACCTCCAGCTCTCTACTCCAAGTCAATGTTCATGCAGGTCACACCATCTAAAATTGTTCCCTTTCTTAGCTAAAACTCTACCATTCAATCAAGTCTATCTTTAAGTTCTGTTTCTTTCACAAATCTTTCCCACTAAGGGGGAGGGAAGGACACGACAGATGGACAACACACAACGACCCTCCACGAATTCATCCCAATCACTACTAAATCAAAAAACTTCGCAATCATAGAACTTTGCAGCCCAGGGTCAAGAGTACATGTTCTGAAATCAAAGGAGCAATGAGATCTATACTTAAGACTCCCAGGGATGGAGAGTTTGGGATTCCATGAGTCATCTGGAACCTGGAACTCATTTCTCCAAATGGTAGTACTTAAATTGTTCTTCAAGCCTGTCAGTCAGGGCTGGATTCTAAGAGGAACTTCAGTTCAGGTGTGTTGGTACAAAATAAAGTAACTTTCTTCCCTCTTAACTCAGCAAAGTTGGGGTGTTAAGCCAAGTTACCCAAAAACATGACATCCTGACTTTTTCAGTTCTTTCTTTTGTACCTCAGTCTAGCAACTTACACCTGGGTTTGTACTGCTTCTGAAAGAACAGATTCTCTTTTGGACTTTTTAAGACAGGGTTTCCCTGTAGCCCCAGCTGGCCTGGAACTCACTTTGTAGTCCAGGCTGGCTTTGAACTCAGAGATGCTCCTGCATCTGCCTCTGGAGTGCAGGGATTAAAGGTGTGTGCCACCACGCCCAGCAAAGAACATAGTCTTAAATAATTATTTATGTTTTTCAGAACCCTGTGTTTGAATGAGTATGCACGACCATAGGTCCCTGTTTGCCCCATTTGCTACAAATACACACACAAAGAAATTCTCACATAAAAAGTGAGACCATGGGCTAGGCATGGTAATGTATACCTTGATGCAATCCTCAGGAGGCAGAGGCAGCCAGATCTCTGAACTGGAGGTCAACCTGGTCTACACAAGCTAGCCAGGGCTACACAGTGTTGGGATTAAAGGTATGTGCCACATCGGGCCCACATTCAGACCTTTCTGTTTTACAATTCATACCCTATTTAAACAACCTGGAAATTGATTCTCTTTCTAGCCATAGCACTAAACCCTGAAACTGCTCTATGTGAAGGAACTTCAGGAGTAGAATGGGGGAACTGAAACAAAACTGTTCTTAGTTAAAAATCTGCATTTCTTGCTTTCCAAAACTTCCAGACTTTGTCCACTTCATAAAGCAGGCAGTCCTCAAAAAATGGTGTCCGAGACAGTGGCAGCAGAGCAGTGTCATAAATGGCCTTGACTGGGACTCAGTAGGTAGTTCTTGAAGAAAAAGAACCAAATAGATATATTGAATTTCATTTTGTAAAAGTAAGCTTTTTGTTTCAAAACACATCCTGAAGAAAGTAAAAGAATAACCCCATAATGGATAGTTTTTCAAATCACTTACCTACTAAGGGACTTGTACATATAAAAACTCTTACATCTCAGATTTTTCTAAATAAAAGTGACAATTATAAAAATGGCTAGGGGCTGGAGAGATGGCTCAGTGGTTAAGAGCACTGACTGCTCTTGCAGAGAACCCAGGTTCGATTCCAGCCATCCATGACTCCAGTTCCAGGGGATCCAATGCCCTCTTCTGGCTCCTGCATGCATTACATGACACAAGTGCACTTATACACTTTCAGGCAATACATTCATACACATAAAATAAAAAATATTTTGTAAATGGCAAAAAGACACTACACACACAATCAATCAATCAATAAATAAATAATAAAATACAAACAAATCTTAAGACGCCACTTCATGGGCACTAGGATAGCTGTAGTAACAAAGATCACTCTTCATGAGTGAATTCCCATCCATTGGTGGCAGGAATGTGAAATGAAGCAGCTACTCTGGGAAACCATGTGGCAGTTACTCAAAAGGTTAAAGAACCAAATGATCTAGCAATTCTTCTTCTAGGTATATGCTCAAAAGAATTAAAAGCACAGACTCAAACAGACATTTAAAACCCAATGTTCACTAGCAACACTATTTGTAAGAGCCAAAATGCAGAAACAACCAAAACGTCTATCAACTGATGAAGAGATAAACTGTGCTGTCCATACAATTCAGAGGACATAACTAAACTTCAAATGCCAGGGCTGGTGAGATGCTTGCTGTGAAGACTGCTGACTGGAGTTAGAGCCCCAGGCCCACATGGTGGAAGGAGACAACTGACTCCTACAAGGTATCCCCTGACTTCCATACATGTGCCATGGTGTGCATGTCCACACTCACACAAGTACATAAAAATTTGAAATTTAAACATTATGCCAAGTGAAAAAAGTCAGACACTAAAGGCCATCCATCATTGTGGTTCATATATGAACTATCCCCAGAGTTTGTGTGTTGCAGACATGATCTGAAGTGCATCAGAGCTCACTGAATCCATTGATAGATTCATAGCCAAATGGACTACTGGCAGGGATGAAAACTGCATTGGAAGAAGTGGGTGATAGGACAGGGGTGCCTTGAAGGGCAATACCTTATCTCTGCCCCCCTTTCCGGCTCTATGAGGTAAGCAGATTTGCTCTGCCACCGACTCTACATGATGTTCTATATCAAGACACGCAGAAACAATGAACCCAAGTAACCACAGGGCTAAAACCTTTCCTCTTTTAAAGCGGCTTTTATGAGGTATTTGTCACAGAAGCAAAAAGCTGATTAGCATAGTCATTATTATATGATTTCATTTATTAATAAACAATTTATCCAGAATGGGCAAATCCATAGTCAGAAGGCAAACTTGGGGGTCTAGAGACCAAATAATGGGAGTCACAGCTTAATATGAATGGGGTCTCCTCTGGGAATGTTGAAAATTCTATGGAACAAGAGAAAGGTAACAAAACCATCAAACTATATTTTAAATAAGTCAGTAGTAGTTGAACTGCATTTCGCAAAGCTATTTTTCTAAACCAACATTAAAATTTTTAAAAACTCAAGACTGATTTCTCTTGAAAAAGTTCTCCGCTTAGACATCACTAGCTACAGCATTCTTCTCAGCAGCTACAGCCGGAGGTGAAAGCAGTGCTAGAGCTCATTCCTGCCACTGCCTGACTTGGGTCTTCCTGACAGCTCTTCTGTCAGACAAGTGTCACTGCTGTCTAGATTGCTAGAGGAGCCAGGGAACTGACAGGCTTAGAACAATGCTTGCCCGAGGTAAGTGCTTGGTAACTTGAAGATTTTTATGTTTTATAATACCTCAGACTCTGTTGGTTTTTGTTGTTGTTGAAACAGGACCTCATGTAGCCCCAAAGCTGCCTTTGAATTTCTGATCCTCCTGCCTCTACCTCGAAGATGCTGGGATTACAGCTGGGTGCACCCCTATGTCTGACTCCTTGTCCTCTTTCTGATAGTCTCAGGGATTTACTCTTCAACTTCTGGTTTTTACAAATAAAAGTTCAGCATGTGATCCAGCAGTCTAGCAAAAGGAAATGGAAAGGAAACCAAGATAAAGTTTTAAAAAGCAACATGCAGAAAATGCTATGCCCATTTTGGTAAAAAGTAATGATGACACATCTCTACAGAGAGAACAGTCTAGATTAATCTAGATTTATGTGCAGCAGAGGGTGACAGAAGCTTTAATTCCTTATATTCAGAGGGGCCTTTGTATAATAGATTTTAAACAATATATTTTTATAATCAGACTCTTCAAAAGGCTATTTTAAAAAAGGAGAAACTAAACCTTGAGGCTTTTTGGGAGATGATCACAGAGCTCTATCAGGTGAATAGCAGTAGCAGAGCTGGATACATCAGAAGCCCTTGCCTTTGCCTTGAAATACAACTGTCACTGTATTCCCAAAGCACCAGTGTCTCTCCAGTTTCCTTCTTCTCAATGGGGTTCTGCTGCTGCGTTTATAGCTGCTGAACTCTGGCCTGGCAGTCAATACCTTTCTTTACCTGACTCAACCATTTCTCCATCATCCTGTTCCCTTTTACAAAAACCCCACTCTAGTTAAACCAACTACTTATATCCACAACATAAAGTATTTGGCCATGAAAGTTTTTGTGGATTTTCTTCTTTTTTTAATGTGTACAATGTCTGCATGTAAGTGCACCCTTGTCATGCAATGCCCACAGAGGTCAGGAGAGGGTGTCAGATAGCCTGGAAATGGGAGTTACAAACAGTTGTTAGCTGCTATGTGGGTGCTGGGAATCAAACCCAGGTGCTCTGCAAGAGCAGTCAGTACTCTTAACTACTGATCCATCTCTCCAGCCCTGTGGATATCATTTTTAAAATTTTATATTTTTTCTGGTGCATGTGTGGCATACACAGGGCCATGCACCTGGAGGCCACAGATTGGTGGCGGGTGTCTTCCTCTATCACTATCCTCAGTTTTTGAGGAATTCTCAGTGAACATGGAGCTCACCATTTTGGAAAGCCCCCACAATCTGCCTGTCTCTGCCCCCGAGCACTAGGGTTATAGCCTCACACTGCCACACCTGACTTTTTATGTTTACTCTGTATTATAACTGAAGTCCTCACTTTACCAACTGATCCATTTCCCCAGCCCTATTATTATTGTTTGTGGGGGAGGAGGTGGGGAAGAGGGAGGGGTAGAGCAACTGATGTAAAACACAAAATAAAAACCAGGCTTTTAGCCATTATAAAATGAACAATGTTACGGTCTTTTAGTGCATTCATGGTGTGGTGCAACCAACATCATTATCTAGTTACACAACAGTTTACACCCTAGAAGGAAATCCTGACCCACAAGCACCCATTCTACAAACCTCCCTCTTACATCCCCTGAGAAATTACATCTGCATTCTACCTCTGTGGGGTGCTTATTTAGATACTGCACATAAATGGAGCCACACAATATATGGCCTTTCATATCTGGCTTTCTCCATTTAGCTCAATTTTTTAGTTTTATCCACATAGAGTATGTGTTTCATTCCTCTTGTGGCTAAATAACAGCAGCTCCCTCCCACCTACGATTTCACTTTCTATGATTCCAATTACTGGCAGTCAACCTCAGTATGAAAATAAATGGAAAATAATTCATAAGTTTTACATTGTGTACTAATTTGAGTGGTGTGATGAAATTTCCCATCCTTCAACATGTGCCCAGGGTGTGAATAATCCCTTCACCCAGCAGAGCCACATTATGTATGCTACCTGCCCACAAATTCTACAAATGAGGACATTAACTATTAGCACACAGAATTTCACAACATAATTTAGTTTGACTCAAACAGTTCTATTTTCTTAAATTGGTTAAACATTGTAAAGTTCATTGAAATATTCCTTAAAGTATAGATTTGGTTTCCTTTAATGTTTTTGGAGGTCTGGCAACAATATCATCTCCTGCTGGAATTACTGCAATACCCACTATCTAAGAGGTGTCACTGTTTTTACCTTGCTGTTTATGGCCTATCTTACTATACCATGACTATCTTAAGAGAGAAGTGAGATTAAGGGACCCTTCTTCTCAGAGCTGTCCAATACTGTCCTGTGCTTCTCAGAATAGAACTAAAGCCTATCCATGGTCTTTGGGGCCACAGACCCTTGCTTTGCTGCAGGCTGCCTTGCATCACTACTATTTTTCCCTAGCTGCTAACTCAGAGCTGGCCTATTTCTGTTCTTATACAGCCCATGCACACTTCTGCTTTAGGTCTTTGCATCAGCTGTACACTTACCGCCAGAGTGTTCTCTGGCTCACTCTTTAGAATGACCAAGTCTCACCTCAGAGGCCTACCACACCTCTTTGGCTGGAGAGACTGTTCATCAGTTACAAGCACTGTCTGCTCTTTCTGAGGACCCAGGTTCAATTCCCGGCACCCACATGGTGGCTAACAACCATCCATAAATCCAGTTCCAGAGACTCTCACACCCTCTTCTGACCTCCACAGGCATTGCACAACACAAAACGGGTGCACTTACATACATGTAGCATATACATAAAACATATACATATACATAAAATACATATACGTATACAAAAAACTCATATACATAAAATAAAAATATTTTTTTAAAACCCACAGCTCTTAGCAGCACTCCCAATTCACCTAATGTAAGAAATAATTTATTATTACATTGCTATTGTCTATGTGTTCTTCTCCACTGAAGGGTTAGTATAATATGGCCATTATAGAAAACAAGATGGAGTTTTCTCAAAAAGTTTAAAACAAAATTACCTGTCCTACTAATGAGTATATATTTCCAAAGAAAATGAAATCATGTTGAAAAGAGATCTTCACTCTCTGTTCATCTCAGTATTATTCCCAATACCCAAATTAGGGAATCAAACCAAATGTTCATCATAGGAAAACTGGATAAAGAAAATGTGATGTACAGGAGCAATGGACTACTATTCAACCTTAAAAAGGGAAACACTGACATCTGCAACAACATGGATGAATTTAAGAGGACACACATTACTTTTCTTACCTATGTGACAAAAAAAAAAAAAAATTAAAAACCTGGCAAAAGCAACTTAAGGAGAGGTTTGTTTACTTTGGCTCACAGTTTGAGGGATACAGTCCATCCTGGCAAGGAAAGCATGGTAGCAGAATGATGAGGTAGATGGTCACATTGCATCCACAATCAGGAAGCAGAGACAGAGATGAAGAACTGGTGCCCACCATGCCTTCACCTTCTGATCAGGACCCCAGCCCATGGAATAGCATTGCCTACAGTTTGGATGGGTCATCCCACCTCAATTAACCTAATCTAGAATTTCCATCACAGACAGGCCCAGAGGTTTGTCTCCTAAGTAATTACAGATCCTGTTAAATTGACAATCAATAGTAACCATCAAGGGGGCTGGAGAGATGGCTCAGTGGTTAAAAGCATTGGCAGCTCTTGCAGAGGACCCAGGTTTGAGTCCCAGCACCCATGTGGTGGCTAACAACCATCTGTAACTCCAGTTCCAGGGGATCTACCGCCTTCCTCTGACCACTGTGGGCATTGCACACACAAGTGTACTTGAATAGAGCCAAAACACTAATACACAAAGTGAATATATATATATATATACACACACACACACATATATATGTATGTATATATTAACCATCACAAGTCTACCCTTGCCAACTTGACACCTGAACATTACTTTTTAAACTATAACCTTCCTCCTTTGTCTTTGTAGGCTCAAGGCCATCTCATAATTTAAAATGTATTCAGTTTGTCTCTAAAAGTTCCCATAGTCTTAGCCAGGGGTGGGGTGCCCGCCTTTAATC